>NC_087200.1:197927452-197970899 GCF_015104395.2 Macrobrachium nipponense | reverse complement strand
TCTTACTTTTTTTTTTACTTTTTTTTCTGGTCTTAATTAAATTGGATAAAACAAAACATTATCCCCTTGACCTGTTTTTTTTGGTCACAGTCAATTTAGTTGAAGAAAAAAAAATATTATGTCTCCAGTGATAAACATAATGAAGACAGTAATCGTACAAGCATTCAAAAATAAAAAAAAAAATAAAAAAAAGGAACGCATAAACTAGAAGCGGGCTACCTGCTCATCGTGCGCAGCTAACGGCATGACCCAAGTCCAGGACCCTGCCCGAATCCTACTGTTGCCTCAGGACAGGGTTTCTTGGCAGAGGTTCAAAGGAGAAGACAACAAGGAGACCTTCTATCATTTTCTTTTTCTTATTTCACTCATGTAAACCAGGAAAGTTTTCCCCGATGAGGTTTCTCTGTCTTCACTTTGATACTTGCTTCCCAGATCTCTCTCCTCTCTCTCTCTCTCTCTCTCTCTCTCTCTCTCTCTCAAGAAGTATCCCAGAAATAAGCCTAAACCAAATATTTGTGGTTGCTCAAGAACTACTCAAAAAATGCCACCCTCACAGAACTAAAGTGTAGGTATCTGAATATCAGGACGTAAATTATATAATAACCATTTACTGAGCGTTTAGTTGCGAATAAAAATGACGTTGAATAACATAAGGTTATTGGAGATTTTTGTGCATTTTTGTGGATAGCCCTTTGTCCTAAAGTTTATAATATTCATAATACAGTGACTATTTCAACCTTGACAGTTTCACACAGTTGCCTCTTAATGGATTTTGAAGACTATGAAGACTTTCCAATATCATGCAAGCGATGAAAAAAGAAAGAAAAAAAATAGGTCTAGTGCTAGCACGTATATCATGTTCGTAGTATCTAGGGATGTCTCCGCTGCCCGCCATTGTAGATGAAATCGTTCGAGGGACCAGTTTGTCTTTTAGGAGAGAACCCCACAACCATTAACCTGTTTGGATAAGACTATAACCTCACAGTCGTCTTCCTAACGAGTATCTCATGGAATCCATATCACAACATTCAGTTACGTCATTTACGTTTCTATATTTATATCTCGGACGAGGGTATTATAATACGTTTATATTTATGCGTTTTATCTGCATGCGTTATGAATAATAAACACCGCCGTATGAACGAACACCTAACCTTGCACTTGCCACATTTTCCTAACTCGCTCGAACTTTTCAGGAAAAAGGGTGACAATAGGGTTAGATTTGGCAAAATATTCGAGCGGCGTTGCCGCTTCTTCGTTCATGTATGGATGATTATGGGAAGTGACCACTAAGGGTAGAAAGGTACGTGAACTTGAAAATGTAGAATATATCGAAAGTACTACTTGTTCCTAGTCCCTGTTTCACTTACCTTTCTACCGTGGATTTTAAGGATATCCTCAAGTATACGTCCGTGTTCCTTCGTGCTACATTGGATATGCAAAAACAAACCCTAATTAGATTTTGCAAGTGTGTGTATATGCGTGTAGTACATAAATATATATACCTTTTATTATAAAGTACATACGTTAAACGTAAGCATACATACACATGGCATATATTACTCTAAAACGAAGTCACTTGTGAATAAAAGCAAATAGCTGGAAAGTACGCTCGTATATGTCCAATCTCAGATTTAACCTTAACCTCGATGAGGTTAATCCTGAAAATGTACCCTTTTTGGGTTAGGGTTAAATACCTCCTTTGGCAAGATGGGAGACGTGGCGGCAACACCGCTATAATTGTAGGATAATCTCAACCTTTCGTAGCTATTATAGTTATAGTGGATACGTGAGTCTAGGTTTAAGTAAGGGCTTTATTTGCTACTATATGTTACTGGAAAACAAAGGATATAAAGAATTGAAAAAGAAACCCACAAAATCACTGTATATAACGTGTTTACTTATAAGTATTTACATTTTATTTTACTCAACACTCGAGTACATTTCAGGCCCTACCTGTGGCCATCTCTTGAAAATGGGCCACAGATAGGCCTAGCCTGAAAGTAATCGAGTGTTGAGTAAAATAAAATGTAAATACTTATAAGTAAACACGTTATGCACAGTGATTTTGTGAGTTTCCTTTTCAATCTTCAGAAGTAAACTGAAAGAAGGTTTTGTTTGATATAAAGAATACTCAAGCTTCCAGAATATATTTTCCAGAGTAGAGAGTGTTGGATAATAAGGCTTCCGGGTGTGCTAAGAACAACAGCCCGTGATGATATATGACGCTAGCTTAATCATAAATACACGACACCATAGATGAGATATTAGAACAGGGCATGAAGTCCGCGCCAAGAATAGCTATCGGAGCTGCTCTTTTCCTAATATATATCGGTCTTATGCAATACCCAGTATATATACCTCCCTTACCGTGGATATTAACTGAGGGCATGCATACGGGATACAATATCTCGAGGTGTGTCATCGATCAGAAAATTCAAGGCGTGCCAATGGATTGATTATCAAATGCATCTTAGGATATTCTTCAAGAATATCCACCTGTTATAAAGCAGAAAGAGGCAGTGAGAAATTAATATGACCATTTGACTTCGCATTTTCTAAATTGGCTGAATGATAGATAAAGCCTGATTCTAAGTTACTAAAACAAAAGACGCTTTTCGTGAACACCACTTTACACATTCGGGAAGTCTTCAATTTCTTGTTGAGTCTAGTAATACGAACTATAGAGAAATAAACTAGACGCAGACTTGAATACCTATCACTTCAGTAGGCAATTAATTATTTGTAATAAAAAAATAAGCTGACCAGAAAATCTGAGTCTAGAATGATACATAATATTCGCTATTCACCGAATCCAGATTCGTCTTATAAAGCTATAACCGGATTGCCTGTGACCAGGTAAATTATAGTAGATTCACATCAACCGTGCATTTGATGTCTAGGCTAGTCCCTTACGACGCTCCTGATTGGCTGTTGATAAGCCAATCACAGGGCTGGAAAGTCTCATCAGTCTCTCGAGAGAGAGTTCACATAGGCAGGATGTATGTTCCACCTCTCCTGTGGGATACGTCTTTCAAAAGTATCCCTCAGGAGAGTTGGAACATACACCCTGCTTATGTGAATTCTCTCGTGAAACTGACGAGAGTTTCCAGCCCTGTGATTGGCTTATCAACAGCCAATCAGGAGCGTTGTAAGGGACTAGCCTAGACATTAGACATCAGATGCACGGTTGATGTGAATTTACTATAGGAAAATGTATTTGGTTTGCCTAACTTGAGTACAATCAGCGTTTACTATCTGAAATGGACAATAAAGGCAAAAAAAAATAAATAAACAACAGGATAAAAGATACAGAAACAGGAAAAAATAAAAAGAGAACGATGAAACAGGTTAACTAACCTAACTTGGAATGAAAAGGAGGCAACAGTACCTCCATATAATATGGATTCCACCTGAAAGTCAGAGACCTGACAGGAATTGAGTGCAGCCTAGGTAGCAAGGCTCATGACCGGCATGTATATAGGTGTGAATGGATTATATCTTAATATTGGAAGAGGGGTACGCGGCGGAGCCATGATGACTACTGAAGACGATCAGTAGATATAATGGTCATTCAAATATCATGTTACTCTTAATTCAGTTAAAACAGCAGTATGATGACCACGAAAAATAATTCACATCTTTTAGTTAACATAGTCCATTGCGTGTTGAGTGTGTGGAATTTTATATATATATATTTATATATATATATATGTATATATATGAATATATATATATATATATATATTGTATGTATGTGTGTGTGTTTGCAAATACGAGGTAACCTTGCACAAAAATAAACAAGTTAATAATGCGTGAAAGTTTCTTCGGCGCAATCGAGTTTCCTGTACAGCGTATAATCAAGGCCACCGAAAATATATCTGACTTTCTGTGGTCTTGGTGTAATGCTGTATGACCCGCGGCCCGTGAAACTTTAAACCGCTGCCCAGTAGTGGCCTGGCTTATAGCATTGCCAAACGGACGATTATGGCTAACTTTAAGCTTAAATAAAATAAAAATGATTGAGGCTAGCGGGCTGCAATTTGGTATGTTTCATGACTGGAGGGTGGATGATCGACATACCAATTTGCAGCCCTCTAGCCTTGATAGCTTTCTATAGATGTGAGTGCGGACAGACAAAGCCAGCACGACAGCTTTACTGAAAACTAAAATAATACGGAACTAGTAGAAATACTAAGGAGATCTGAAACTAATTTGTGAGAGAATTGGAGGATGAAATGAGAACAATGTGTTAACCAAACTTCCTTGCTCACAAGAGTTCACAAAACAGGATGTGGTGTACTACTGACGTGTACTGAATTTCAACATAGGCAGTATGTATGTTCCACCTATCCTGAGGGATACGTCTTTCAAAAGTATACCTCAGGAGAGATGGAACTATACATCTTACCCATGTGAACTCTCGACCTCTTCACCATTCCCCTGAATAATTCCTTGTCTGCGTATGGCATCCATTTTGAAATCCTAGATTAGAGCAAAGTTTATTTAGATGAAGTTTAAACTAAAAAGCGTCTCGCTTTCATTGGCACGTTTCTTATCCGCCATTATCATCTATGTTGACACTTTGTACACTGACAAAGCAAAAATGGTTGATGTAATTATAGTTATACTCCTTGTAGCCGTTAACTGATAGATAATATATCGTCGATTATCTATACTCTTGTTTTTTTCCATCAGTCCACCCGCCTGTGGTGTTTGCGTATGGTAACACTGCGTCCTGGGCTTTAGATAGTTACGCTATGTCTAAGTTTTATGTAAATAAAAGGATATCTGTGTGTACATTTGCAACTGAAAAGTGTTTTAATAATTTACTGTATGCGAATTACACCGTTAATATTCGAAACAGGATATTATGATTGTTGTTGAATGTAAGCTGAATGTAACTATCTAAAGCCCGGGACGCAGTGTTACCATGCAAAAACACCACAGGCGGATGGACAGATGGAAAAAAACAGAGTATAGGCGTAACTTGTTTGGACCAGTTTGCTTGTTTACAAGATCACTACGTAGCTGAGTGAATCTGGAATCTGAATTCAAATTTATGAAGATTCTCTCTCTCTCTCTCTCTCTTTCTCTCTCTCGCGACCAGCTGGCCTTAAGGAGAGAACTTGGGTCATTCCAGACACATACGTAGCTGAGTAATATCCAGAAATAAGCGGATATTTCTTGTGGTGCTTCAAGAGATGTAGGAACGAATTTTAAAAAGTATATTGGAGCCCAACTATATTGCTTATTGCTTCTCTTCGAAGGATGCAGCAGAAATTATGAAGAAAAAGTGATACGATGATTTTAGTGATTTTAACGTACAGTTAAAGATTTTGAAACAAACGAATCATTTCTTCGCGTTGTTTCTTTAACCTCTTATTCAGGAAATCTATAAACAATTATTGTTTTTACACACATATATACAATACATACATACATACATATATTATATATATCTATATATATATATATATATATATATATATATATATGTGTGTGTGTGTGTGTGTGTGTGTGTGTGTCTATGTGTGTGTGTGTGTGTGTGCGTGTCTAAAAACAATATTTGTTTATAGATTTCCTGAATAAGAGGTTGAAAAAAAAAAAAACAACTCGAAGAAAATGATTCGTTTGTTTCAAAATCTTTAACTGTACGTTAAAATCACTAAAATCATCGTATCACTTTTTCTTCATAATTTCTGCTGCATCCTTCGAAGAGAAGCAATAAGCAATATAGTTGGGCTCCAATATACTTTTTAAAATTCGTTCCTACATCTCTTGAAGCACCACAAGAAATATCCGCTTATTTCTGGATATTACTCAGCTACGTATGTGTCTGGAATGACCCAAGTTCTCTCCTTAAGGCCAGCTGGTCGAGAGAGAGAGAGAGAGAGAGAGAGAGAGAGAGAGAGAGAGAGAGAATCTTCATAAATTTGAATTCAGATTCCAGATTCACTCAGCTACGTAGTGATCTTGTAAACAAGCAAACTGGTCCAAACAAGTTACTTACTAGATACTTGACGATATTATCTATGAATAACGGTAATAGGAGTATAACTGTAATGATATTATCCATCAGTTACCGGCTACAGGGAGTATAACTGTAACCACATCAACAATATTTGCTTTGTCAGTGTACAAAGTGTCAACATGGATGATAATGGCGAATAGGAAACGTGCCAGTGAAAGCGAGACGCTTTTTAGTTTAAACACCGTCTAAATAAACTTTGCTCTAATCGAGGAATTCAAAATGGATGCCATACGCAGAAAAGGAATTATTCAGGTGAAGAGGTCCTGATTGGCTGTTGATAAGCCAATCAGTGGGCTGGAAACTCTCACCAGTCTCTCTCGAGAGTTCACATGGGCAAGATGTATAGTTCCACCTCTCCTGAGGGATACTTTTGGAAGATGTATCCCTTAGGGAGGTGGAATATGCATCCTGCTTAAGTGAACTCTTTCGAGAAAGACTGATATATAAGAAATATATATATATATATATATATATATATATATATATATATATATATAATATATGAATAACTTGATCACGAAGTATATAAAACGTGATGCTATGTATAAATAAGGTTTTTTTGTTGCCACAAAGGAAAAAAATGAAAAGCGAGTTAGCCGAGTACTTTCGGTCCTATTCGGACCCTTTACTGAGGCATACTGATTTTACAAAGAACACCATAGTCAAAAGAAGGCTTAATATACAAACTAACACTACCAGATTAGCCATCAGGGCGATTTTCACTCTACAGAGAGGAGGAGGAGTCAGTTAACTGTAAAGTGTCCCTCATTACCTTATATGGCCTAGTCAAAACTCATAAGGAAAACAAACCTATGCGCCCAATTATTAGTACTGTAGGATCAATTGCTTATAAACTATCTAAATATCTTACTAAACTGTTATCCCCGCTACTAGGAACTGTATCTAATTCACACATCCGGAATTCTCTTGATCTTGTGGAAAATTAAATAACATTGTACTAAACCCTAGCGATATTTTTGTCAGTTTTGATGTATGTTCTTTGTTTACAAAAGTCCCTATTGACTCTGTGCTAGAATATTTAAGTAATGAACTTGTACTGCATGAATTGCCTATGTCCGTTAGTCACATAATTTCCTTAATTAAGTTATGTATTTGTGATTGCAGATTTATTTTTAATGGAGAATATTACCAACAAATATTTGGTATGGCCATGGGTAACCCTTTATCACCTCTCCTTTCAAACGTATATATGGAATTTTTTGAGAGACAACACCTCCCGAATATCACACTTATCCCCTTAAAATGGTACCGATACGTCGATGATATCTTAGTAGTCTTACCTGGTGGTATCGATGTAAATGATTTACTGTCTAAATTGAATAATTTAGTGCCATCCATAAAATCACTGTTGAAATTGAAAATAACAACGTCATCCCTTTCCTAGATGTATTAATACATAGAGAATCTTTCCAATGCAAATTCAGTATTTATAGAAAACCCACAAATAATTTAACATATGTACATTTCTGGGCTCAGCTCGTGTCGCTGCGCGAAATATCCTTTAATCTATTATTTCTAGGGTAAATGTACTAACACATACCAGAGAATAAATAAATAAAGAAAAAGGTCAGTTATAAACTGACTCGCATCACCCTACCCAGAGAGTGTCGGTATGAACACTATGGCGAGTGAGACCGCTACCACGAGCCAAATGCCAATAGAAATCTCCCACTACAAAATCCCCACAAGAGGGGAGCCGACCCACAGAGTGGGCAGCACCTACTACTACTACTCCATCCCATCCATGCTGCCGACTGCTGCGCCCCTGGTGGCCATCCTTTTCAGTTAGCGCACACGATTCACACGTGCCATTTTCTTCTCTGTGTTTTTTGTGCCCTTTCGTTTGGATTTTATTACAATGGAGCGTGCAGCCATCGCAGCAGCTAAGTTAAGTACTCGTGTTTATTGCTATTTGGTTTTTTCCGGCCCTGAGCACGTATTTGCCGTTTTTTAGGTATAAATACAATCTCTAGGTCGGAAGCATGGCAGCATGGTCCTGCTCGTGATGGGTCCGTTCTGGGTCTCCCATACCCCAGAACATCCCCTGTCTTTGTACGCTCTATTTTATTATCCGCTTTGTTTAGGGTAAGGTGGTCTACACGGTTTTGTCATGCATGCATGTCTTTTACCTTATGTAGGCTCTTCCATCCGAGGACCCTAGCCACAGGCTCTTATTATCGGCATCGGCTAGCTTTGAGTGGTAGACTTTCCTTCGGGTTAGTCGTACACTCCTGGATTTTTTCTCCTACTATTTCTTTTCTTTCTTTCATTTTTATTATTCATATTGTTATCTATGTGATTTTGTTAGGTTAGTTAGGCGTCTGGCTCGCTTAGCCTATGTCACGGCCTATTGGGCCTTTATGTTACCGCTGGTCAGCTCGGTTGCTTCCCGATAGCATCTCGCTGATCAGTTGGTTTTATTTTAGGCTTAGCTGTTGTCCTTATCGCCCCGTGGTCACTATGTGAATCACGAGGCAGCAGACGCCTGTCCAGTCACCTTCCCCCCTCCCGCTCTTCCATAGAGTCGGGGGGGGGTGGCTTAGGCCTGCCCATGCTACGCTCTGCTACCCGATCCATTGCTTCCCTCTCTCCCCCCCAGGCGGAGGGGGTAGGGAGGGGCGGGACAGACCCAGACTGGACTCGACCTCTCCGGCTCTCGGCCCGATCGGATGGTAAGGTTGGGGGGGACTGGCCTTTCCCCCTCTCCATTACTACTTCGTCGCTCCGTTACTAGCCCGAGTCTGTATGCCCCCGCTCTTTCCCACCTTACTAGGGCTCCTTTACCACCGGAGACCTGGCATCTAGCGGAAAAGTGCTTAGTCTAACCCCACGGGGTGGACCGGAACATACAGTCGGTCTCGTCTAACCTCTCCGTTTCACTGAGTTATCACTCCGCCTCGCACTGGACTTAGTCCGGTACGTTCGAGCTTTTAGGTTTAAGATGTGAAGTTTATTTAAGTGCCTTAAACCATCCCCCCTCCCTTCTTTTCACCGGATACCTCCGGGGTTTATAGCCTATTCAGGCTAGTAAGGGAGGGGCTATGCCCGAATTTTTTCCGAGCTCCGGCATGCAATGGAGTTCTTCTGTCCTTTAGCCTGTAAGTGATTTTCTTTAAGATACTCATGTGTCTTTCCACTTACAGACCACCAACTGTGAGCATCCGGGATGCGCCGCCCACACTTCAGGACCCGTGTGGACCACGAAGTTTGCCGGTCCCATGCTCCATGCGCGACTCCGCACGGGGACATCCAGGTCTGGTACCATGAGACGTGTACCATATGTTATGATCTGGTGAGCCAGCTGTTAGACGGGGTAAGTATTCCATCTCCGGTAGCTGGTCCGCATCTGTTTTAGTTCTTAAGTTTGTATCAATTACTCTAACTTAAGGAATTCAAAGGGCCTTATAGCCCTATAAGTTTAAGTTATACTTTAAGTTATCTTTAGTTTTAAGTTATTCTTAAATCTAATTGATACCCTGTCTCTTCCAGGCACCGGCAGTGAGGGATAAACCGCACTGGCAACCCTGCGGGCCTGGGTCGGCGGTTTCGGGAAGAACGCCGCCAAGGGTATGCCCTACATTCTAGAGAAAAGGTTGGCGGTACTAATCTTCCCCGGAGGCAAGGCGACAGGATACGTCGACCCAGCAGAGGCTGCCCCGACTATCGCCTTCATCCAGCAACAGCTGGCTGCCTCATTGACTGACCAAGGCCAGGATATCTCCTCGGAAGTCGCGACGTTGGATATTAATGTAGAACCTATGGTAGGTGTAGACGACCTGTTGGTCGAGGTAGGTAAGGTGGACACCCAAGGGATACCCTTGGGCGTAACTGTTTCTTCTACTCCTGCAACCTCTCCATCCTTCCAAGGCTTTACGGGTGATGAATTGTATACTCCTCCTGACGCTTCGGTTAGACCCAAGGTCAAGGGTCAAGCAGTGAAATCCTTGACAAAGACGTCGTCGTCGTCTAAGAAGACGACTTCGACCTCATCCTCCTCTCGTAAGTCTCCGGCTAGGAATCCCGGAGCAGACAGGTCTAAGGCTTCTGGGTCCGGCTCTAAGTCCTCGAGGAGTAAATCCTCCAGAGAGAGATCTCACACTCCGGCTGAGTCGTCAGTTCCGCTACCTTTGGTTCCAATTCAAAGCTACCCCTCCACCTCCGCAGCAGCTCCGGCTTTGGAATCCTACATCTCCGTTACTTCCTTCAGCCGGAGAATTATGGGAAGACTTACCGAACACCTTCTCAGCTGGCAAACTCAAACCGGACTGTGCTATGGAGCAGTTTGGTGAAAAGCTACCCAGGCTTCCAGATAGCCTTATTCAGGCTGAGTTTGACACTAAGTCACGGTTAGCCAGATCAATTAATTCTATGGCTATGACCGAGGTGGCCACCATAGCCTATGGTTCAGAGCCGCTTTTCTTTTCAAACTCATGACCAAATCCCTGACTCAAACGGTACAGTCAGATATGTTTGAGTTTGCCACTGCTAGAACGAATTGTAGGAAGCATGTCCTACAAGAAGCAACCATTCGGCACGAGCCAATAGGTTACTCTCGTCAAGCATCTGGGGAGCAGATCTCTTCCCAGAAGCAATGGTGAAGGAAGTCCAGTCAGAGGCTACGAGGTTGACCAGAGCCTTAAGGACCGTTGGGGCCTTACACGGCTAGGAGGAGGCAAGATCCTACAGCTAGAGGTAAAGGGCAAAGGAAACCCAGGCGTTTCCAGCCCTACCAGAAAAAGCAGCCACGCTTTTCTCAGCAAGTTCCGGCGGTTCCCTTAGTGCAAACAGCCCAGCCCTCCACTTCAAAGGCTCAATCACAGCCAATTTATGTGATCTCCCCTCAGCCTCAGCCCTCCACCTCTTATGCCATCTCTCCAGCTTACAACCAAACATTCGAGAGTCAATCTTCTCAGAAGTATGACCGCTCGGGTAAGGGAGGCAGAGGTAAACGTTCCTTTCGTGGGAGAGGATCGGGAGGTCCCTTTAATAGGGGAAAACACTTCAGAGGAGGCCGAGGAGGTTACCAGAACCAATGAAGAACTTCAGGTAGGAGGGAGGCTGTTTCACTTTCGCCACCGTTGGAACTTCAGCAAGTGGGCTCAGAGCATTGTGTCGAAAGGCCTGGGTTGGAGCTGGTTATCGAACCCACCTCCATCCAGGCCTTTCCGTCAACTTCCTTCCAAAGAACTGACGGAGTATGCGGAGGATCTCCTTCAAAAAGGAGCTATAGCGAGAGTCAAAAGATTAAAGTTTCAAGGTCGCTTGTTCAGCGTGCCAAAGAAAGGCTCACAAAAAAGAAGAGTAATCTTAGACTTGTCCCGCTTAAACTTAGCCATTCGCTGCGACAAGTTCAAGATGCTCACGATCTCGCAGGTGCGGACCTTACTTCCCCGTGGGCCGTCACCACCTCTATCGATCTTACAGACGCTTACTATCATATCCCTATTGCAAGACACTTGGCCGGCCTTATCTAGGCTTCAAGATAGGCGACCAGACATTCTCCTTCAAGGTAGTTCCTTTCGGGCTCAACGTAGCACCCAGAGTGTTTACGAAGCTGGCGGAAGTAGTTGTTCAACAACTCAGGTCGCAAGGGGTTATGGTAGTAGCGTATCTCGACGATTGGTTGATCTGGGCTTCAACAGTCGAGGAATGCAACAAAGCAACACTGAAAGTGATTCAGTTCCTGGAATATCTAGGCTTCAAGATAAACAGGACCAAATCAAGACTCACTCCAGAGTCAAACTTTCAGTGGCTGGAGCATTCAATGGAATCTATCCTCCCATACTCTGTCGATTCCATCGTCCAAAAGGAAGGAAATAGCAAAGTCAGTCAAGCAATTCCTAAGTCACAAACTGGCTTCAAGAAGATCTCAGGAAAGGATCCTGGGTTCTCTCCAGTTTGCATCAGTGACGAACATCCTAATGAAAGCCAAACTGAAAGACCTAACCAGAATTTGGCGCTCACGGGCAAATATCAGGTCCAGGGACAAATTGTCCTCAGTTCCTCTGATTCTAAAGAATCGACTTCGGCCGTGGGCGAAAGTCAAGAACCTATCAGTGTCAGTGCCCCTTCAGTTTCCTCCTCCAGGGATCACTATCCACACAGACGCTTCATTAAGCGGTTGGGGAGGATATTCCCAGTTCAAAAAGGTTCAGGGAACATGGTCACCTCAGTTCCGTCAGTTCCATATAAACGTACTGGAGGCAATGGCACTGTTCTTGACTCTAAAAAGATTACGTCCTCCAAAGTACTCCCACATAAAGCTAGTCCTGGACAGCGCAGTGGTAGTACATTGTATAAACAGAGGAGGCTCCAAGTCACGTCATCTAAACCATGTCATGGTAGCCATATTCTCCCTGGCGGACAAGTTCAGTTGGCATCTCTCCTCCACCCATATAGCTGGAGTGAGAAACGTCATAGCAGATGCTCTATCCCGATCAGTACCTCTAGAGTCGGAATGGTCACTGGACAACAGTTCGTTCCAATGGGTTCTTCAGAGAGTTCCAGGTCTACAGGTAGATCTCTTCGCATCTCAGGCGAACCACAAACTCCCGTGTTATGTGGCCCCCAACCTGGACCCTCTGGCCTATGCCACGGACGCCCTGGCTCTAGATTGGAACAACTGGGAGAAGATTTATGTCTTTCCTCCGGTGAATCTTCTCATGAAGGTGCTAAACAAACTCAGGACATTCAAGGGTCAAGTGGCTCTAGTAGCCCCAGACTGGCCGAAGAGCAATTGGTATCCTCTCATCCTGGAACTGGGTCTCCGTCCTCTTCGGATCCCCAATCCCAAGCTCTCCCAGTCAGTACAAACGAAGACTGTGTTCGCTTCCTCAGGGATTCTCAAAACCCTAACTTTATGGATTTCATGAAGTTTGCAGCGAAAAGGGATGCGAATATTGATCCTCAGAATATTCTCTTCTTGGAATCAGATAAGAGAGATTCAACTTTGAGACAGTATGATGCTGCTGTCAAAAAGTTAGCAACCTTCCTGAAAGAATCTGATATTAAGATCATGACAATCAATTCGGCTATATCCTTTTTCAGATCCTTGTTTGAAAAAGGCTTAGCAGCTAGCACAATTACGACAAACAAGTCAGCCTTGAAAAAGATTTTTCAATTTGGGTTCAACATAGACTTGACAGATTCCTACTTCTCGTCTATTCCCAAGGCCTGTGCTAGACTTAGACCTTCTGTAAGGCCTACGTCAGTATCATGGTTCTTAAACGATGTTTCATAAAACTGGCTTCAGAAACCAATAATGACACATGCTCATTTATAATGCTGTTGAGAAAAACTCTATTTTTATTAAGCCTGGCCTCAGGAGCTAGAATTTCAGAACTGTCGGCTTTATCCAGAGATCCGGATCATATTCAGTTCCTTCCCACAGGGGAAGTGCTACTTTCACCAGAACGTAGCTTTTTAGCTAAGAATGAAGATCCTTTGATGAGGTGGGAACCATGGAAGGTACTACCCCTTCCACAAGATATATCTCTTTGCCCAGTTTCAACGTTACGAGCCTTTCTATCTAGGACCTCCTCATCCTCATCGGGTCCTCTCTTTAGGAGAGAAAAAGGTGGTACTTTATCTATTAAAGGCATCAGGCAACAAATCCTGTACTTCATTAAACAAGCCAATCCTGACTCTTTTCCAAAAGCACATGATGTCAGGGCAGTAGCCACCTCAATTAACTATTTCCAACATATGAACTTCGATGAGTTGAAAAAGTATACTGGATGGAAATCACCGACAGTGTTCAAACGTCATTACTTAAAGTCCTTGGAAGCCCTGAAATTTTCAGCAGTTGCAGCGGGTAACATAGTTTCCCCTGACTCTGACTAATCCTTAGTAGAAGATTCAGTCCTCCTTTCTACCTGCCTCACCCAACAGTTCGTCTATTCCTGCCTTGTTCATTTACGATCACCTTGTGTCTTAGCTGCTTTAATGATGATGTAGTGGGTGTCCCTTATTTTTTTGCTAGGGACACTCACATTTGTGATGATTACTGATCTCGTGGATGTCATCTCCTTATTTTTATGCTAGGAGATACATCTTCTTATAATGGTTACGGGTTTTGTATATTAATTCATATACATTCTTTATATTTCGTTATTGTTGAATTTGTTTATTCAACTTGTATATTAATTGCTTTAAATGTTTTTGATACATAAGCTTTACACAAATACTATTGTTGTACATATATGATATGCCTCCTGTATTAATGTATATTACCTTAAGTTAAGAAATATTATTAGCAATAAGTATATTTAAGTAATATTTCTATTTGTATCACTGTGTATATGTATCTTTATTAGCAATTATATTAATTTATTTTTATTTTATCTTTTATTTGAGACCCTTTTTATTTTCTTGAATGTCTTACAATCTTGTCTATTTCTCTGGTACGATTTCGCGCAGCGACACGAGCTGAGCCCAGAAAAGGGATTTTGACGTAAGGAAAAATCTATTTCTGGGCGATTGGCTCGTGTCGCCAGCGAAATCCCGCCCTACCCATCCCATCGCCAAGATTGTCTGCTAACTTCAGGATGGACCGACCAGGGGCGCAGCAGTCGGCAGCATGGGATGGAGTAGTAGTAGTAGGTGCTGCCCACTCTGTGGGTCGGCTCCCCTCTTGTGGGGATTTTGTAGTGGGAGATTTCTATTGGCATTTGGCTCGTGGTAGTGGTCTCACTCGCCATAGTGTTCATACCGACACTCTCTGGGAGGGTGAGCGAGTCAGTTATACTGACCTTTTTCTTTATTTATTTATTCTCTGGTATGTGTTAGTACATTTACCCTAGAAATAATAGATTAAAGGATATTTCGCTGGCGACACGAGCCAATCGCCAGAAATAGATTTTTCCTTACGTCAAAATCCCTTTTTTATTCTGGCTACCATCTTAATATTAAAATTTCAATTTTTTCTTCTATGTTCCTACGCGCTTTGCGTATCACGAGTCCACAATACCTGGACCAAGAAATAGAATACATAAAAAAGATAGGAAATGATCTCTGCTACCCACCTCATTTAATTGATTTATGTTATTAAAAAGCTCATAAAAAGTTTTATAATGTTGCTATTAATGAAAAAGAAATCCCTAAAAATGTACTTAGCTTACCTTATTTTCGTGGATTTGAAACCATAAAATCAATATTTAAATCGTTTAATATTAATGTAGTGTTCTCTTATAACAATACCATTAAAGATATGCTAATTAAGAATAGTCCCATAACAAATAACAACATCCTTTACAAAATTCCTTGTAAGGATTGCCCATCGTTTTACGTTGGTCAGTCTAGTAAAAATTTATGTGTTCGGATTAAGCAGCATATGTATTCAGTTAGAACAGCCCAAACTTCAAATGCACTGTTTATCCATCTGAGTGAAAAATCTCATTGTATTAATTGGGGTGATACCTCGGTAATTGCTAGATCTAATGACTATGTTTCAAGAAATTTACTGGAATTGGCAATTATACAAATCACTAATAAAAACAACCTAAATCTTAGTCTGGGAATGTACCATTTGGACCCATATATTTGTAAGATGTTTATGAAGGACCTCAAAATAAATGAACAACTAATAAATTAGTCCCACATGTATATAGTTATTATTTCTTTCTTTCTCTCTCTCTCTATCTCTCTCTCTCTCTCTGTCTGGTTCGATATTCTCTCTCCCTCTTTCTCTTGCTCGACATATATATATATATATATATATATATATATATATATATATATATATATATATATATATATATATATATATATATATTTATTTATATTTTCTTTCGTCTTTTCATTAATAATAATTATTGTTGGGAAAAGTTGTGTAAAAATTCATGATATTAAATTGTATATGCTCCCGAGTTGTTTTCAAAATGTACTGTTTTTCTGGAAGAATCACTTGTTTACGGCGGGTATCCTTCAAGGTGTGGCTAGCCTATGACTCCTCCTCCTCTCTGTAGAGTGAAAATCGCCCTTATGGCTAATCTGGTAATGTCAGTTTGTATATTAAAATCAGTATGCCTCAGTAAAGGGTCCGAATAGGACCGAAAGTACTCGGCTAACTCGCTTTTCATTTTTTTCCTTCGTGGCAAAAAAAACCTTTATTTATATATATATATATATATATATATATATATATATATATATATATATATATATATATATATATCTTATATCTAAAGCTGACGGTGAACTATGTCTGTATGTATGTATGTATATTCGCTATAGACGGCGAAACTATATTGGACCTAATTGAACCAAAGTCGGACCATATATGATGATCTTATATGAAATGGTTTTTTACTCGGGTACAGATTTTATCCGGATATCCGGTCTTGCTAACTTCTTTATTATTAATCGTAGAGAAAAAAAGAAAGCGTTAAACTGATAGAACTTTTTACGAGGATTCTAAATATGGTCTTACTTTCTTCCACGATGAAAAATAAGGATGGCATTACAGTTCAAACAATGTCGGCTGATTCCCTTCTGTGGACACAGTTCTTACATTCATATGAAGAGGAACAAAATACTTGGCATTAATAACATTTCATGTTTCCATCAAGTAAAATAACTTCGGTTTTTACTTATGTATAGATTAAGGATGATATTTTTTTGGACTTATCCTTTTTTTTAAAACTTATTTTGAAATTTCATTTACGAACATCTCCTATTGTGCATGGTACCGTCAAGATTCGTCAAGAACAACAGTCATTTTTTGGTATTTTATATAAGTCCCCCTCTGAACTCCCAAAAAACGTTATATTCTTCAGGAACAAAAATAATTTCAAATTATAATTTTTGTATTTCTTACTTAATCCACATTGCCACCACCTATGATGATCACAAATATAGACTATGCTTGGTTTTTTTCCATCTGTCCACCCGCCTGTGGTGTTTGCATATGGTAACACTGCGTCCCAGGCTTTAGATAGTTACATTCAGCGTACATTAAAAAATAACAATATCCTATTCCGAATATTAGCGGTGTAATTCGCATACAGTAAATTATTAAAACACTTTTCAGTTGCAAATGTACATACAGATATCCTTTTATTTACCTAAAACTTACACTGTAACTATCTAAAGCCCGGGACGCAGTGTACCATACGCAAACACCACAGGTGCGTGGACAGATGGAAAAAACCGAGTATATAGATGTATATATGTGCTCAGGCGTGTTTAATTTACAATACTGATAATCTCAGAGGACCTTCCTATCGTAGCTAATTCATAAAGACCACCTATTATAAATAATGCTCCAATCTGCGTTGGATCGATCCTATTATGTACAAACAGCTTTGAAGACGGCTCCTCCCTTTGAAAAAATGTAAAAAAAATTTCCATGTTTTACATAAAGGATTGATTGATTAACTACAGAATTTAGGCCAAACGCCGAACACTGGGGCCTATGAGGTCATTCAACGTTGTAACGGAAATTAACGGTAAGAGGGACTGAAAGGTGTAACAGGAGGAGAGTAAGAAGGGAGAGAGAGAATATGAAAGGAGGTTTAGTAAAAGAAACGAAAAGGGGTTGCAGCTACGGGCCGAAGGCACGCTGCATAGAACCTTTAAGTAACGCCTACAGTGCACCGCATGATGTACGCTAACGGCTCTAACCCCCTAAGGGGTGTTTTACGCAAATGCGTCACTTGGCAACATATAACAAGACATTTTTCTCTGTTTAATATCATTCTAAAAAATCTGCCAATGTCGATCTTCCACCGTCTAGTACTATAGTAGATTCACATCAACCGTGCATCTGATGTCTAGGCCAGTCCCTTATGACGCTCCTGATTGGCTGTTGATAAACCAATCACAGGGCTGGAAAGTCTCATCAGTCCCTCTCGAGAGAGTTCACATAGGCAGGATGCATGTCCCACCTCTCCTGAGGGATGTCTTTCAAAAGTATCCCTCAGGAGAGGGGGAAAATACATCCTGCTTATGTGAAATCTCTCTCGAGAGACTGATGAGGGTTTCTAGCCCTGTGATTGGCTCATCAACGGCCAATCAGGAGCGTCGTAAGGGACTACCCTAGGCATCAGATGCTCGGTTGATGTGAATCTACTATAGCTCCTGCCTGTCGGTTAACGATGGAGGAGTTTAACGTTAAATTCCAGTTTATTGCAATTTTTCAATTCTGTTTGAGACTAGCTACCTAAATATTCCCGTTATACATAGTTTGAAGGCAATTCCCATTCCCATTATGCAAATCGCGCCACAAGAACAGGAATTGCCAGATCGGTTGGGTTTATGTGTCTAGCGCTCTGACAATAGTGTCAGTCAACGTCCATTTTATCGTTCAGTACATCTATGAAAGTTATCTGTGAAATACTTAATGCTCCTTAAAGCAATTCACTGATCTTTATCGAAGTTATTCACTTATTTCTAAAAAAAAATCAGTGCTTTTTTATTTCAACATTGTTATTCCTCATTCTAAAGTATAGCCTACCAATTCACGACTTAGTGGCTGCAGAATTTGTTTGCTCTCTGGTTCATGCAAAACCCAAAGTTTTCTTTAAAGCATTTCTCTGTTTTTAGTACGAAAGTGCTGTCATCAAGATGACCTCATGCAAAAATTGTAAGCCATTTGGATAATCTGCTCATTACATGGTAAAGTCCTTGAGCATTTATGAATGGAATCATTGATAACTGAGGATTCCAGATATTCCTCCGTCAATAAAAGCGACACTTGAGGCTCCATTGTAAAGGACCGTGAAGAAACGGGGGCTTCCTCAGTATCCCTATAAGAGAAATGAGCCATTAATCCAGTTAAAAGCAGTTCACTGTGACAGCGGGTGAATTCTTATACAGGACAATATCCTCCGCAAAGTACTCTAGCAATTGAAAAAAAAGTATTACCATTTTATAATGTAATTCACAGTGATTTTGTAACACCCACATTTATAGTATAATAGTTTATTGATTAGTCTTTGATTATTTCAAATGTTTTTTAAGTACTTTGCTACCTCAAATAAATTAATCTCACCGATAAAATTCAATAACGAAACTGTCAAAACCGCGATGTTTGCTATTTATCAATATCAGAAATTACTTTCGACAGTTGCTCTAGTATATATATGTGTTACTTGGGCACGTAACTTTTCATCTCAATTATGCTTTTTCACGTTTCCTTTCGTTTATGTTTTTAGTAAAAATGCTTTTAGCATCTTTCGAAAAGCCTTCGTCTCTTTTAAATACACTCAGCATCTACATTTTTAATTTTTTTTTTATTTCACAGAAAGATGAGACGAATCCTGGATTATTATATGAATGAAACACTAAAAAGGGACATCTCGAAGACTATCACGTTTAAGTATGAGCACTTTGGATTCAATGCCATTATCTTGCCCGGGCCTGATGGAGACAGAGCATGGGAGCATATTACGTCCTAAGTCAGGCAGAAGATGAACGAATTTACCCGCTCGAGTAATAACAGTCATCTATTGTTGACTGTTAATTAATTCCAGTGACGCTGAGAACTATCAATGAACACAATTACCTGTGTATATATATATATATATATATATATATATATATATATATATATATATATGTGTCATATATATATATATATCTATATATCTATATATATATATATATATATATATATATATCTATATATATATTATATATATATATATATATAATATATATATATATCTCACCTTTCTCACCAGACGCCAGGTAGGCCTCCAGGCCTGTCAGTCGTCCTGCTTCAGGAACAGTCTCCATTCTTGGCGATCATCATAGAGCCTCATCTCATCAACTTCCGCAAACTAGAGCCTCTCCTCTCTACTCCTCTCTCTATGTTTTGTAGCCATCTCATTTTTGGTCTTCCTACCGGTCTCCTTCCTTCCGGTGTCCATTCCAAAACCCTTATAGGATATCGCTCCTCCTCCATTCTTTTGGTGTGTCCAAACCATCTAAGCTGTCCTCTCTCCACAAAATCTAGTATCCCCTCCACTCCCAGTTCTCTTCTAATGTCTTCATTTCGTAGCCTATCTAGTCTTGTTACACCTTTTATGAGTCTTAGGGCTTTCATTTCAGCTGCTTGAAGTTGGCTTCTAGTTCTTGATGTTAATGTCCATGATTCATGGCCATAAGTCAATATTGGTCTTAAAATAGAGAGGTATATTATGGTTTTCACTTTGCGAGGTATATTTCTGTCTTTCATTAGTGGGTAGAGCAGATACAGGTTGTTACTGAATTTCTGTATTCGGGTAGTTGTTTCCAGTTTTGAATCGTTTTGGTCACTAAACTCTACTCCTAAGTATTTGAAATTTCTACACTGTTTCAATGTCTGACCTTCTAATTCTACATCTACGTTACTTGGTGTTCGTGATAAGTGCATGATCTCTGTCTTATTCTTGTTGATCCGCATTCCATTAGCTGTTAAGATCGCGTTCCAGTTGTTGACGTTTTCTTGGAGAGATTCTGCGCTGAGGGCTATCATTGCATGGTCATCTGCATACATAAGGTTGATGGTCATATCTGCAGCTTCATCCTCACCTAGTTCCCTCATACATTTATCTAAGAACAATATAAAAAGAAGTGGCGAAAGGACGCTGCCCTGTCTTACTCCTGATTTTATTTCAAACCAGTCTTCATTCTCTTGATTTGTTTTTACTCTGGATCTGATGTTTTGATAGGTGTTATAAATTGCTCTTATAAGTTTCTCAGGGATTCCATAGTAAGGGTCTTTTAGGGCATCCCATATTTTCATTCTTGGTACTCTATCAAAAAGCCTTTTCTAGATCTATAAAAGCAATATATCTATCCCTGTCCCATTCCCAGCTCCCAGCTCTTCTCAAATATCATCTTGAGGGAGAAAATCATATCAGTTGTCCCTCTTCCTGGTCGAAAACCGTTTTGCCATTCACCCAGCTTTGGTTCAACATATCCTCTCAATCTAGTTTCAAGTATTCTTTCATATACTTTAAAAGCATGTTGACATTAGGGATATTCCTCTATAATTGCTGCAATTTGTCTTGTCACCTTTTTTATAGATTGGGCATAATAGATCTCTTCTCCAGTCTTCAGGTAGCATTTGCCCATTCCAGAGTATGTCGATTAGCTCTAGTAGCCAGATGACTCCATCCTCCCCCATGTTTTTAAGGAGCTCTGCAGGTATTGTATCCACTCCAGGGGCCTTACCATTTCTCATCCTCTTGAGAGCATTTTTTAACTCCAGTGTTGTTATGTCAGGTTCTGCATCCCCAACCACATCAAATTCTACATGCTCTTCAAGGTCATTGTTTCCGTTGTTTAGTAGTGTTTCAAAGTGATGTTTCCATCCTAATTCAATTTCTCGGGGTTCGGTTAAAATTGTCCCATCCATAGGTCTTTGATTACAAATAAGAGGGTGGTTGGCTTCCCTTTCTATAGTTTTTGGCAGTGCTATATATGAGTTTTCTGGTACCTTGGAGATCATTTCCCAGATCTTCTCCTATTCTTTCCCATGTTTCTCTTTTTGTTTGAGCTTTTATTCTTTCCGTTTCTCTCGACGGCTTCTTTATAGTTATTGTGAATCTTCCAAATTCAAAGTTTTCATCCATTTTCTGAAGAGTTTCATTTTGTTTGCAACAGCGGCCTTTAGTGTGGGGTCCACCAAGCAGTTTGTTTT
Organism: Macrobrachium nipponense; assembly: GCF_015104395.2. Classification (NCBI taxonomy): domain Eukaryota; kingdom Metazoa; phylum Arthropoda; class Malacostraca; order Decapoda; family Palaemonidae; genus Macrobrachium; species Macrobrachium nipponense. The sequence goes on along the minus strand of NC_087200.1, from coordinate 197,949,216 downwards.
TTCCTCCTACCTCGAACTCTTTTCTTTTGCACTGTATTATTAGCAGCACCCACTACAGCCATTCTAAAGTGTCTCCATTTTTCATTTGGGTCATTGCTATCCTGTTGCATTTGTTTAGCTCTACTTATTTCGTTTTGATATCTAACTAAGCACTCCTCTTCTCTCATATTCTCTAAAATAAATCTTTCTCTCACTTGGCTTTTAATTGGTTTGGGTTTTGTCATCTTTAATTTAATTAAGAGAAGCCTGTGATCTGAATCGAATGACACAGAGGGATGCTTTTTACATCTCTGACCATATTTTTGTTATTTGTTATTGCCATATCAATCATTGATTTTTCAGTATATGCTCCTAAAGCCGAGTTCCATCGGTACCACGTCCACTTGGTGGCTGTCTCTATGATTATAGAAAGAGTTCATAATGGACATCTGGTTTAGTATGCAAAATCAATTATGTTTTCTCCTTCTCTATTTCTGTCTCCAATGCTAAATGGTCCTAATATGCTCTCTATGCCTGTCCTGTCTTGCCCAATATGTCCATCATATCTCCAATTATTTATATGTATATATATATATAATATATATATATATATAATATATATATATATATATATATATATACATACATATATGTGTGGGTGCGTGCGAGTGTGCAAACTATCTACCCTGGAAAGTGATTAAAGTAAAGTTGCCAATAGATTAGATATAAAAAAAAAAAAAAAAAAAAAAAAACCCCCCCAAAAAAAAAAAAAAAAAAAAAAAAAGGAGACTAATCTGTTCGCTACGATCTTGCAACGGGCTACGATCACATCCCATTACAGGTGTCATTGAGTACCCCATCCCTCCCTACCGTGAACCCCCTAACTGACCGCCCATCAGCGGTAAACTGGGATTTTGAAAACCAGATACTTTAGGGCGTCCACGGAAACCAGGTTGCGGTCAGAAGTTCGACCGGCAGTATGTATACAGATTTTTAACCAAGTCATTCCGTCCTTACTTTGTACCAACACAATCTGAGAAATGACCACCACAGGAGGGATCTGAATGAATTCTATTCGAACATAATCTCCGCTATGCTTGCTTCGGGCATTGCTGCCTTTAGATTTCGTCAAGGTAATTCTCGTAATATGCCTGGACGGAATGACTTGGTTAAAGATCTGTATACATACTCACGAGAAATGTTTTAACTGTGGAGGCAAAATGGTAGCCCGAGGGAAGGACACTCTGCATTACTAATGAGATAGGCGAGAGCGCAGTTCAAACTTGCTCTTAAGCACTGCAGATTAAATGAAAAACAACTAAGAGCCGATGCAATGTCTAGAAACTTGGAATCCGGTGATTATCCTCGTCTTTGGAAAGATATCCGGTCCTTAAACCCCAAAACTAAAAAGCTATCACAGAGAGTAGGGGGAGCAGTCCGAGACGAAGCTGTCGCAAGTATGTGGGGCGATCATTTCAACAATATCCTGAATTGGATAAACGATCAAGACTCCCAAAGGGATGTAGATAACCTCTTTCCTGATAACATTCAATTTCATTTTGCAGATCGTATTACGCCAGGTTTCTCTCTCCAATATTATTACTGTTATTACCAGTATTATGATTACTATCTTTTATACTACCTCAGCTATTGTGTGGATGGTGGCGTTTACTCATTTTTTCATCATATGTTGTCTCATGTATCTAGATTGTGCATGTTACTGTCTGTATTTTGTATATTCCATGTATATGGCCCTGAGCTGAAATAAAGGATATTATTATTATCATCATTTTATTATATAGATGAAAGGAATATCTACCAAAATAAGAAGAGTAATGCAGAGACACAAGCTTCTTCGCTGGCGAACTCTGGCGACACACCCCACCACAGAACCGGCTCGGAATAGAGATTAGCAAAGGTGGGAGGACCTGGGTCTTCCCCGAAAACAACCAGCAGTGGGGCCATGATCTTACTCACACCTGACAGATCCCACCCTAAGGGGGCAGCCAGGTAAAAACCCCGACTCTCTCTCTCTCTCTCTCTCTCAGTGCTCACACATCTAAAGTCACACTGCATTACTGCATACACTTACGTACAAGATGGAGGATATAGAAATGGGAAGACATTCTTAGATACAGACACATTATACATATAATAATAATATATATATATATATATATATATATATAATATATATATATATACAATGTGTGTGTGTGTCTGTCTGTTGTGTGATGCATGAATAGTCAAACTAGACCATTCGTTGTTTCTAAAGCCAAACTCCAGGTTCGAATCCAGGTCAGGCCAGAGGCACTAATTATTTATAATTCGTTTAGGATTTAAGTTGTTTCTAAGGACTCTATATTCTCTACCAAGACGTATTGAATTCGATGTTAAACTATATTTTTGGTAAGTATTTGTGTGATTGTATGTATATATATATAATATGTATTATATATGCACAATAGATATGCGTTCCCAATATACAGGAAACGCACTTTCGCTGTTTCATATATTATTTTTTTTAAGTTATCACGATGTATCCATAAAAATCATGGTCGGGTGCAACCTATTCCTCAGGGGCTTAGAATATGTTCAAATGGGTACGTAGAAAAAGAATTCAGCACGATCCGCCAACACCTAATGCAACTGCTTTACCCACCATACATTATCGAGAAGGCTATTAATAAAGCGAATACAATATACTATAGAGGTCCCACTCAGACTAGACATATAGATTTCATCAATAAAATAAAAAAAAACTTCCGTGCGATGAAAACATCCAAAAAGCCACAGAACACCTCAGGTCTAATAATCCTTTCATTTTCCATTATCCCAAATCCATCGGGAGTTCGCTCATTAACGTATACTTAGATGAAAGAGGAGGAGAAGCCGGGGTTTACAAGATACCGTGTAGCAATTGTAATGAGATTTACGATGGGGAAACTGGTAGATCCATCTCGCAGAGATTAGCAGAGCACAAGAGATCATTACGATATGCATCAGAGAACTCGGGGATTTTCCTGCATATTAGGGACAAAGGCCATGCTATGAACTGCAGTGGGACAGAGCTGGTTTTCGAAAGTAGCTGTCCGTACAAAAGGAAGTTGCTGAAATCTGCTATGATCATCGGTCAAACCAACAATATGAATCTGTCAGAAGGGCATTGGAAATCGGATGACATCGACGAACTATCCGACCACCGGACGAATTGCCAGACGAGAGTTAATGAGGCCAGATATCACCAAGGAATATTCTAATCCCATCCTTCCTGGGTCACCAATAGAAACTTACTGCCACACCTAAATATGCCTTGTATATAAACTCTTGCGAGATATCCTATGACCAGAAAGCGCTCGAAATATATGGTTGCAACGTTCAAATAGTGTTTTATGGGCCTTTTATCTTCATATATACATACACACACATTATATATATATATATATAATATATATATATATATAATATTATATATATATATTATCGTAATTATATATATAATAATATACATATATCATTGACCCACATAGAAGTTAGACAAGATGGCGAGTAAACAGTTGAATTATAATAGTCTTCATGTAAATACTCAAAAGCTTTGTGTAGGCTAGCTTATGCTAACTCATTCATTGGCCGAGAATCCTGTAATTGGGGATTTCTCTGTCTTCTAAAAAGAACAGTCATTTGAAGGTCATGAGTTATGAAACATTCCCATGAGGGACGCCAGTTAAGGCATGCGGATGACTAACACAACACAAACCCGCTTGAAAATATAAGGGTTGCATGACTTGGCCCTCAGAGAGAAAGGCCTCGCACGCACGGAAAGAAGTGTTGTGCTTTCGTTTGAATGAATATATATATATTTATATATATATATATATATATATATATATATCTATATATATATATATATATATATACAAACACATGCATACAAACGTGTACATATATATATTGTAACGGCTCGTTTTACCGTCACCAAAATACTATTCAATTTTCTCTTTAAGTATCCATATACCAACTGATTACGAAGTCCACAATAAGGTGGAATCATACCACAAACTCAATTTTCAAAGTGCAAGGATGAATTCAAGGGAGGAGTAAACAAACACAATGAAAAACCATAAATTTAATACATAAAGAACCAGACAGAAAATACACCTGAACCTCTTTAAGAACAGGAAATAAATGAATTACTATCACACTTAATAACAATTCAACACACGTATACAAAATTAAGATAGCATAACCAACACACTCAAACCAAAATAAGGGGGCCCAGAAAGGAGGAGGAAATCAAAAAGAAAGAATATCCTGACGATTACAGGCTAATACCAAGCTTGTCACCAAAAATCTTCATGTTCAAAAATGCTTATTATTCTTTTTAAAGAATACAGAATCCTCCACGTCTGGAGGAGTGGTACCACAGGTGGTTAATAACTAGGGGGCCCAGTCGAGCAGTCTCCACAGAATCGCAGCCGTGATCAATGCAAAAAGGTATTAAACAACCTTACCATGGGACAGCGACGATCTCCCTGGTTTTATAACTGAACCAGAGGTGGTGCGGTGATTCCCAAGGACGTCCAGATATGTTATCTGGAGAGATCTCCCAATCTGAAGATAACAGATATTCAGTGATCCTCGGGTCCTGCAGATACGGGTAAATCACCAATAGAGGCTGCAAGCACCACAAAGCAAGAGACGCAGTATTCTTAGTGCACGAGGCAAGTTCAAAAATCATCCAAAAGTGACAAGGTCCAGAGAACGACTGCCTGTTTCTCCTCCTTTAAGCCAAGAAGTTCACCCCCCCCCCCGCCCCCCCCCCCCCTTATCCACAGGGGAGGGACCATCACACAACCTCCTTAAAGATAAACACAAATTTTAATAACAAGCAAACAGTTGTTATACAAAACGACAAGTGAAACTTAAAAACTAGGTTTAACAAATATCAAAAAAATAAATTTAATAATAATATTTAATGAAAAAGGATCACATACTGACACCTCCATACCAAGAGAAAAAAAAAATTAACAAAATTTTTTTTATATATATATACACTACAAAAATTTACCTTATGCATAATTCACACAATCAATCAAGTAAATATTAATACTAAATCAGACATTAACAAAACCTGAAAAAAAAAGTAAAGCAAAAACATATATAACGACATGCAGAAATGAGACTCAAAAGGGAAGGGGGGAGGCTTACAAAAATGAAAGGTGCGAGATGATATAAAAATTCCAAAGTACTCAGTACCAACACTTGACCAAAGTTCGAAAGTTTTTACATTAAAACCTTTCAGATCACCACCATTGCACATGGCAATCAACAATGAGCTTCACATTGCTCATATACCCAACAAATCCGGGATTCTGAGGTTGCAGACTGCCACACTTATTCACATTCTGCACTGTCTTATAACCAGTGACTCTCTGCACTCACTGTCACTACGAGTGTCCCAAATCAACCATTGTTTTTATAACACTCAGTGTATCTGTCCACTTAACACAAGTAAACGTCCACTTCAAAGTGGAAATACAGTACATACACATATAACTCGATACAGAGAAAACCAACATGGGTCTCCCCTGCGCAACTCTAAACACACAAAATTCGTGAAGCGTAAGCAAGCCTGAAAAAAAATAAACGAATCACCGAATTAGCGAGTCTAAATCACCCCATATGATACTTAAATTACAAGAGTCGCCACCTTTCTTCGTATTGCACCCAAGGGAGAGGTTCTACCTACCGTGGCATCAAAGTATACTATCAATACGATACCTTTTGTCCTAAAACCTTAGTACTGGTTTTAGTAACGAAGCCTATCACACCATCAACCTTCAAAAAAACCTTAATTTAATAATAAACCTTACGTACGTAATCGAATTATTCCCTTTCACCTTTACTTAATACTAAAACCTTCACGCCTCATAATGTAAACCACTAGAATGATTCCTGTAAAATAAATTATCATCAATACATGTTAAATATTAAATTCATTCCAACACAAACCTAACTACTCACATCAACAGCACACACACATCAATTGGAACGATACAGATACTACCTTTATAATTGTAAAGCCCTCAGCAAGGTTACTTATTCTATGCTGCGTGAAAGAACATCAGCCACAACGTTATCCTTTCCTGGAATATGAGTAAATTCCAGATTCCATTCTTGAAGCATGAGGCTCCATCGCATTAGCCTCTGATTCTTATTTTTATATCTGCTGACAAAAGTTAGAGGGTTATGATCAGTCATAATTTTTATAGGCGTACCTGTGGACGATAGATAAACAGAAAAATGATTAATTGCCAGGATCAGTGCGAGTGTCTCCTTCTCAACGGTTGAATATTTCCGCTGGGCAGACGTTAACTTTTTAGAGAAGAAGGCAACTGGATGAGACACGCCTTGTTCGTCAGCCTGTAAAAGGACTGCACCAACACCCAGATCACTGGCATCCGTAGCAAGAGCAAAAGGAACATTGAAATCCGGAGCTCTCAAAATAGGGAAACTAACAAGCACCTGTTTCAACTTCTCAAAAGCATTTTGAGTGTCCGAGGACCAAACAAACTTCACTTCCTTCTTCAAGAGACGGGTTAGAGGTTCAGCAATGTCCGAAAAGTTCTTGACAAAACGCCTATAATAACCTACTAAACCAAGAAACTTACGGACATCCCTACGACATTTAGGAACACCTATTTTCTTTATAGATTCAATATTGGCCTGCTTGGGAATTACCTTGCCACCACCAACCTCGAGGCCTAAATACACTACTTTCGCTTTAGCGAACTCACTCTTTTTCAAATTCACTACCAAACCTGCTTTTTTCAACACTTCAAACAACGCCTCGATTCTCTTCAGATGAGTCTCCCAATCATCACTATAGATAACAATATCGTCTATGTATACCACACAACCTTCTAAACCGTACACCAAACTATTCATTAATCTTTGGAAAGTGGCTGCTGCATTCTTCATCCCAAACGGCATCACTTTGCACTGAAACAAACCTTGCGGGGTTACAAACGCCGATAAGGCTCTAGCACGTTTGGAAAGAGGAACCTGCCAGTAACCTTTTAATAAATCAAATTTGCTAATATGTTTGACTTTCCCAAGCGGTCAATACAGTCCTCTATACGAGGCAAAGGATAACAGTCTGCCTTGGTCACCTCGTTCAACTTTCTGTAATCAAAACATAACCTTAAAGTCTCCGTCAGATTTCTTAACCAAAACTACCGGAGATGACCAAGGACTCTTACTCGGCTCAATAAGGTCATGTTTCAGCATGTAATCAACTTCCTTTGCTACTACACCACTTTTGAAGGGATTTAACCTATAAGGGGCTTGTTTCACAGGAATAGCATTACCCACGTCCACATCATGTTCTAAAACGGACGTTCGGCCTGGCACATCAGAAAATAAACATTTATAATTATTCACCAACCTCTTCAAGGATTTCTGCTTATCATTACTTAAGTGTGAAACCATACCACCGAAGTTTACTAATGCACCCTTTGTTATCAGAGCGCCAGTTACCTTCATCAACACGATTATTTTCATTATCTTCAACCTCTGAAAAAGAAACAAAGTTATCACTATTATTAACAGGTTTTCCAATAGTCCCTATAGTGGCCATGGGCACCACCTTATCCCGTTCCTTATATGGTTTCAACATATTTATGTGGCAATGTTGAAACGGTTTTCTCCTCTCTGGATTTTCTACCAAATAATTTATAGGACTAATTTTCTTCAAAATTTTCCAGGGGCCAGAGAAAGACGCCTTCAGAGGGTTACCAGGAATGGGTAGAAGTACCAACACCTTATCGCCTACAGCGAAATCACGTTCCTTAGATTTACGATCAAAGAAGAATTTCATCCTTTTTTGACTTTTCAACATATTTTCCTCAGCAAACTTCCATGCCTTGGTCAATTTGTCCCCAAGATTCGTTACATAATCCAACAAATTTATGTGAGGGACGTCTCCCTCCCATGATTCCTTAACGACGTCAAGAGGACCACGTACACAATGACCAAAAATCAAATTAAAGGGTGAAAAACCTAAGGATTGACTAGGTGTTGAACGAAAAGCAAATAACAAATATGGCAACTCCTTGTCCCACTCCGAACCATGACTTAGACAATACTTTTTCAACATCGATTTCAACGTCTGATGAAACCTTTCCAAGGCTCCCTGACTCTCCGGATGATATGGAGAAGAGTCACGTGCTTAATATTTAATTCAGCCATTTTATCCTTGAAATAATTGCTAATAAAATTGGTTCAACAATCTGACAATTATTTTGGGCATGCCAAACCTAGTAAAGAATTCCATTAAGGAATCTACAATTTTCACTCTTAATACTAAGTAACGGTATGGCCTCTGGATAACGAGACATCCTATCAAAAATAGTAAAAATATATTCGTTACCGCTACGAGTACGAGGCAAGGGTCCCACTACGTCTATGATGATTTCTTTGAAGGGTTCCGAGACAACTGGGATGGGAAACAACGGTGCTTTCGGAATGGGTTGATTGGGCTTGCCAACCCGTTGACAGACGTCACAACTGTTCACGTATTTCTTGACGTCGGGCCTTCAACTTGGGCCAAAAATATCCAGCAAGCAATTTTCCCGACGTCTTGTGAATACCAAAATGCACTGCAAAGTCATTTTCATGGGCTAACGACATTAAACCTCTCCTATAATCAAAGGAACCATTATTTGCTTGACTACTTCAGAGTTTTCATTAGTAGCCTCCAAAGGTTCTACTTACCCTGTACAAAATATTATTAATAATTTTAAATTTAGGACCTCGTTAAGTCAGAGAGCTCACCTGGCTCAACTGGGAGATTTGAAAATTCCTTCTTCCGAGCTTTAATTAGCTCCTCCGTAGTCCAGTTCAATTTATTTTTACCATTACCAATATTGCCTAAAATTATACTACCACTACGTTCTAAACTACTTAAATCTACGTCTACGGTTGACTCTGCAGCGTCAACAAGTGCAGACCGAGAGCGAGTGACTACAGATATTTCGCTCTCGAGATTAATTAATATTGGACAAGATTTATTTTTAGGGGCCACATCATTTCCAAGGACTACATCAATATTCTTCACGGGAAACTTATCCACTACGGCCAAATTAACCGTTCCCGTAAAAGAAGGACAATCCAAAATAAACCTCTCAATTGGATAAGAATGAACCGTATCCGGAAAACCTGACAGTAACACAAATTCCGTATGCTCACCAACAAAATCCCGCGGCAAAGCCTCTCTTAAGATCAACGACTGTGCCGCTCCCGTATCGCGTAAAATTCTTACCCGTTTCCTACAGGACCCATCAACCACAGCGACACTGCCAAGAGACACAAAACGAGAAAAAGGCTTCATTTCCACGTCCGAGAGTCATTGATCAGAGGTCTTTGGCGTTTTTCTCGACCCCCATTACAGGACGAGCATTATTTTGCAGGGATCTCCGGGAAGGCATAACACATGCTTTTAACGTGCCCCCTCTGTTGCAGAAGAAGCACGTTAATGACTTTGCCTTCTCAGGGTCATAATTATTTGACTTGTTAAACCTGTTGGATGAAAAAGACTTATTATTATTACTAGTTTTGTTACCTCCCCTATTATTACGCCTATTATAATTATTAACAGTATTGGACCTATTATTATTATTATTCCATCCACTTCTAAACCAACCAGGCTTCATATTGGAAAAGACACCACCTAACTCATTTTTATGAGACAAGTAGTACTCGTCACTGGCAATAGACTACCTCTTGCAAAGTGTCGAGTTTCAATTCCTCCAAATGAACCTTTAACTTGTCCGGCACACACCTTTTAAATTCCTCTACACACTAATTCCTTCATTTTATCAAAATCGTCCACATTCTTTGGACTTAAACCATCCTCGGCAGACTGCTTTTTCCCTCGTCGCAAACTCTACGAAGGTTTGATCATTCCCTTTTGCAGATTTCTAAAGCGTTGACGATACGCTTCGGGGACCAACTCATACGCTTTCAAAAACGATAGATTTGACACTGTCATAATCTGAAGACAAATCCTCATTAAGGGTAACATACACTTTGATAGATGACCAATTTTGTCAAATATTCCCTTTTAGACATCTCTGCGCCCTACCAATTAATTTACTCTGTATCAGAGTAGTCCAGAACTCTTGTGGCCAACCTAATGTACCTGCAATTCTTTCGAATGAAACAAAAATTCCGCCACATTACACTCCTGGAAATTCGGAACAAATTTAAGTGCCTGCGCCAAATTGATTGTAGGTGTTACAGACCTATCTGGGTTAGGGAAGGGGCTGAAGGACCTACATCACGCCTCTCCCTTTCGAACTGCCTCTCCCTCTCCCTTTCATCAGCCTTGAATTTCTCCAAATTAAACTCTAAAGTCTTTAATTCAATTTGCTTACTTAATAATTCAACAGACACTTCTTCCTTAATCTGTTTAACCTGTTCACCACCTGATCCCTTTCCAGACTTCACATATTCATAAACTTGCAGCAATAGTAGACCCTTTCTGATTGTCACCGGATACTCAATTTCAAAATAATTCGCTACCTCTTCTAATCTCTGGCTTATTCAATTCAGCCAACCTTTCGTGCCACCCCTCTCCACTCAGGAGCTCATTCACGTCCAGTGTAGCCATTATGACAGTTGCAATAGTTAAATCTTACAATAACAACAGCTAATACCAAACCAAAAATTGAGGTGTAAATATGTATCCTTACAAAAAAAATTCTAACTCTCCCCCAAGAATCAAACTTGCACTTACAAATGGATACGCAGGATCGTATTATCCTGTCTACAACGGTCGCCAATTTGTAACGGCTCGTTTTACCGTCACCAAAATACTATTCAATTTTCTCTTTAAGTATCCATATACCAACTGATACGAAGTCCACAATAAGGTGGAATCATACCACAAACTCAATTTTCAAAGTGCAAGGATGAATTCAAGGGAGGAGTAAACAAACACAATGAAAAACCATAAATTTAATACATAAAGAACCAGACAGAAAATACACCTGAACCTCTTTAAGAACAGGAAATAAATGAATTACTATCACACTTAATAACAATTCAACACACGTATACAAAATTAAGATAGCATAACCAACACACTCAAACCAAAATAAGGGGGCCCAGAAAGGAGGAGGAAATCAAAAAGAAAGAATATCCTGACGATTACAGGCTAATACCAAGCTTGTCACCAAAAATCTTCATGTTCAAAAATGCTTATTATTCTTTTTAAAGAATACAGAATCCTCCACGTCTGGAGGAGTGGTACCACAGGTGGTTAATAACTAGGGGGCCCAGTCGAGCAGTCTCCACAGAATCGCAGCCGTGATCAATGCAAAAAGGTATTCAAACACCTACCATGGGACAGCGAGATCCCCCTGGTTTTATAACTGAACCAGAGGTGGTGCGGTGATTCCCAAGGACGTCCAGATATGTTATCTGGAGAGATCTCCCAATCTGAAGATAACAGATATTCAGTGATCCTCGGGTCCTGCAGATACGGGTAAATCACCAATAGAGGCTGCAAGCACCACGAAGCAAGAGACGGCAGTATTCTTAGTGCACGAGGCAAGTTCAAAAATCATCCAAAAGTGACAAGGTCCAGAGAACGACTGCCTGTTCTCCTCCCTTAAGCCAAGAAGTTCACCCCCCCCCCCTTATCCACAGGGGAGGGACCACTCACACAACCTCCTTAAAGATAAACACAAATTTTAATAACAAGCAAACAGTTGTTATACAAAACGACAAGTGAAACTTAAAAACTAGGTTTAACAAATATAAAAAAAAATAAATTTAATAATAATATTTAATGAAAAAGGATCACATACTGACAATATATATATATATATATATATATATATATATATATATATATATATATATATATATTATTATGAAGGAAACCTCTTCCCAACCAACCTCACGAGCCTTGAATAATACTGACGTAAGAGATATTATATTTTAAAAACAAAACTCATTTTACTCATTTTTTGATAAAAGAACTGTGGGTATCATTTGTTCCCTTCACCAGTTCTGTCCCCCTTTCTCTATATGGGTAAGCCATTCATACCTCCTGTCTTCAAAGTGATTGACAATGGTCCTCCTCTCCAGGTGCACCCTTCGAAGATGCAAATCCTCACTGGAGGAGGACAACGGACAGCCCAGCGCCCAGCCCACAGCAGCTGAACATGTTCCCTTCCGCCATGAAGCCTGGGAAGGTGACCACACGAGTGTGACCCTATAGAAAATGGAGCAGGCATTGACTGCAACGCCACCTACAAGGATGTCCAGACGTAATCCTCCGAAGCTACGCAAGGGCACGGGCCGGCAGTTCGCGCTCAGAATTGCCCAGAACTTAACCTAGGATACTTGCCCATGTGCTCGTCCTCAAGCCAGTATCTCTTTGCAAGTGGCATCCCTTCCCCTTCCTGTTATTTCTCAGCCCGATTTATTTTTAATTTCCATTGCGCGAATACCCACTGTAAATTTGTATATCACTGAGTGTTAACATAGCTATGTATTTATTTATTTTAGAACTGAGTTCTCTTGGCATCATCTATGAACTCTCTCAGTTCCCTTTATTTGCGTTAGTGTTTATTGCAAGTAACCGTCTTGCATCTCATTGGAGATTGGCCTTGGCTGTGGAAACAACTCTTCATCTCTGTCCCATGTGCAATGGGCTTATGCCACCCTCCATTCTACCTCCCGGCGATGTTTCTTTTGCGAAGACATCATCGGCGTAGAATGTTTATTCTGTGTATGATCCAGTAATTTAGCAGGACTCTGTTGTGCCCCATCCAGTAATGCCCATTCTTCTGATCTGTATGTTTTATGTAAACATAATTAAGTGGACCCTCTGTATTTGCATAATCTTTTCCTCATTTGAAGAACGCCCCAAGCCGCTGTTTTTCCCCTTGATTGATTCTTCTATGGATCTGCTTTAGACGATCCTAAAAGTCAGATTTAGCCAAATTATGGTACTTTCCTTGGTAATCTTAGCAAACTTACTATAACCACCTGTTGTAAGCCCAACATCCCAGTAAGTATCTAAGGTGAAGACGTAATAATATATATATAAACATAATGTGTGTGTGAGTTTATTTAGTTGTAAAGACTTCACCTCTATAATATTAGTTACACTGTAAAACATAGCAGTGTATTTGGCTCTGAATAAATGAATACTAATCTTAGACTCTCATAGTAATCGAGACGTACGATTGCAACTATTCCTTTATGCTGCTTGTTTATATAATCGCTAACAATACAAACAAAGCTGCAGCCAATGAGTAACAGCAACTAACATCACGGTCAATGCTAAATGCTAATCACTTGTTCCATCATTAAGCAATAATCGCCCTAAAAGCAATCGGTGCCTTAGTGATAAAGTGTCGGTTATGTTGATCGTAATAAAAGAGAGACTACATTATAATTGTGTTCAAGAAATAGACTAGACACTTGATTGAGACAGATTTACGTCAGTAACAGAGCGTTAATATATGGATGCCCTTTCTACTCTCTCTGGAATCAAGGTGGCAGGGAGAATGACCCCAAATGACCCGGCGACTTTCACCTGACCGCGTTGTTGGATTAGTCTATGTTTTTCTCTCTCTCTCTGCTTCTGTCGAAATATATATATATATATATATATATATATATATTATATATATATATATATATATATATATATACCGTTCATTGCATGCAGATCTGCTTTCAGAGATACGTGTATAATTAACTATTTTGTGAACAGGAATTTTTTTTAAGTGCTGTTAGTTCAAAGATTATATGTATTCATACACACACACATATATATATATATATATATATATATATATATATATATATATATATATATATATATATACGTATATATATATATATATATATATATATTATTACTAACGTTTTTAAGAACAAATTCTTAAGAACTATCCTTTTTTCTAATGGCTTTTCCCCGTAGGGGGCTAGTGCCGTCAGTGCACCTCATTCGGTGGAATGTAGGCATTACTACTTAAGGTTCTTTGCAGCGTCCCTTCGGCCCCTAGCTGCAACTGCTTTCATTCCTTTTACTGCACCTCCGTTCACATTCTCTTTCTTCCATCTTACTGTCCACCCTCTCCTAACAATTGTTTCACCTTTCAGACCTTTTGCTGTCAATTTCCGTTTCAGCGCTGAATGATTCGGCCTTAGTTGCCTAAAACTTTTAAGTCAGTCAGTCAATCTATTGGCTTTTATATTCAGTCACGTCGAGGGTTATTGCAGTACAAGCACGACTTTTTTAAATACTTTTCCTGAAACAAACAGCGAAAGCGCTTATCAAGAGGCCGTTTCTTCTCGGAGTAGTTTGTGGTGACCAGGATCGATTTAGAAAAAATTCCCTTTAAATTGATTTGCCACTGTTAAAAGAAAGAAAAAAATATTAAACGATCATAAAAGGAACCATTTTTAGATGAAAGTCTACTGTGGTCAGCAAACATAACATCCCCCCCCCTCCCCCACCCCACCCAAGAAATTTTATGGTCGATATTAAACGTTCCTGCCAAGAGCCAATGAAATAAGGAGTGGATAAAAAAAATTATAAAAAGCTGTCAGTTTTTTACGATGTTTTACGTCGTAGACAAAGTGGTCCAGGTCAACGGCCTCTGAGAATGGCAATAAAACAGCCGATGGTTCTGTAACTTCTGTATTCTTATGCCTCTGTAGAAGTCCAACAAAAACGTCGAAATCATCTACGATCACTAATGGTGCCTCTCCCTACATAGCAGAACCGAAACTACGTCTTGAACAGATTTAGCTGCCAATTCAGTTGACATCATTTTTAAAAACACGGGGATATTCCAGAGGTAGAGTGGATTCGATATCAAACGACATTTGTAACTTAATGGATATAATGTATAATTCACGGTGACATGATAAAATTTATATAATATATATTTATATATATATATATAACATATACCTATAATATATACATATATCTTATTTATAATAATATATAGATATATATAGCTATATATATATATATATATATATCAAGTATAAAAAGCCCATTAAAACAATTTGGTTTAAAGCTAAGAGACTAATATATATATATATACTATATATATATATCTATATATATATATATATATATATATTATATATATATAATATATCAAGTATAAAAAGCCATTAAAACAATTTGGTTTAAAGCTAAGGCTATATATATATTTATATATATATATATATATATATATATATATAATATATATATATATATATATATATCGGTGGTCTGACTACCACCCTTATCAAGTTTTTAATACAATTAAGTGTAGGTAAGGAAATGGTTATACCCTTAATTTTAGCGTCCTTACCATTGCTTAATGGAATGAAATACTTGTAAGGGTGGTAATCAGACCACCGAAATATAGTTCTTAGTTTTAAAACAATGTGTTTTAATTAGCCTTTTATACTGGAGACGAATCCGGTTTTGACAGAAGAATTTATTTACATATACACAAAAAAACACACACACATACACATATGAGCAAAATATTTCGGGGAAGATCGTCCCATTATCTTACAGTCATTAGAGAGGCTGATTTAGTCTTCAACTAAATCAGTCTCTCTCCCTCCCTCTCTGAAATTTTACTTAAGTTATATGATGCAACACTAGATCTCGGGAATTCCAATGAGCAAACTCCAGACTCCAAAAATAATCATATTCTGAAGTGGTCTCATGTTAACAGTTTACAACATAAAATAACTTCACAGACGGTTAAATCTCTCTTATTGTTCTGTTCTATAAAACAACGAACCAATTTCGATTTAATTTGAGTGAACGCTTCAGAAAATTTAAGATAATCGAATGCTCAAAGTCAACAGATATCGAAAGGCTGTAGGTTCATTATAATTAGTAATTAGAAACTGCATACTCTGTTCAAATAAAATACTGATATTCAAGTATTTCATTCTAGTAGTATGCAACGGTTAGGACCCTAAAGTTGTGAGTATAACATTCCTTACCTACACTTGTATTGAAGACTAAGTATCTAAACGTGTTAGTTCTAAATGATTTGTAAATTAGACAGACGACTTACTTCAAGTTTTCCTGAATATCCGTTTAAGAGATTTTTCAGCATTCCCGTTGAGCTTAAGAAATAATCACTTATAACAGAATAGCAGAGTCAAATTGAACTTGCAAATGAAGTTCTGAAACACTGTTACAAACAGATAGAGGAATGAGACCATCTTACGATGTCTTATATTACGGCTGAAAAGAATCTAATAGAGCATTTTTTCATTAATCTGGAAAATGGAATCTTACTTGTTTTTCCTAGTTCCATTTACGAAGTGATAAAAGGCTCAAGAAATTCAGTAAGAAATGTGAATTCCCTAATTATTATACTGTTCATGAAAGCAATTAGAGCGAGACAAAGCAGACGAAGGCTTTGACAAAATTATTTTTAATGATTTTATTCGAATAATGACGATAAGCTCTAACGATTTGCATGTATGTATGCATACGAAAGTACGGCCTTATTCACGTACAAACACACACAGAAATATAAATATATATATATATATATATATATATATATATATATATATATATATATATATATACATATTTATGTATGTATGCATTTTTATCACATCACCGTGACTCATATACATGTATTAAGGTACAAATGTCCTTTAATCTCCAAATCGCTCTACCACGGAATTAATATATTTTCATATATGTTAATCGAAGGGGATTTTTTTTAGTTGATAATAATTTCGTCCTCTCGTGGATTCGAACCATGGCACAGAGGAGAAATCAGGAGTTCAGTGACGTCTTTACCGACTCGGCCAAGACGTCACTGAAATCCTAATTTCTCCTCTGTGTGCTGATTCGAATCCACGAGATGACAAAATTACTATCAACTAAAAAATTCCTCTTCGGTTAACATATATAAAAATATGTTAATTCCGAGGTAGGGCAAATTGGATATATATATATATATATATATATATATATATATATATATATATATATATATATATATATATATCTTAAAAAGTAGGTGTGGTGGTGAATTGTTAATCTCAGCTGGGTGCGGCGCGCTCATTGTTATGCCATTCCGAAAAGGCGTGTCCGTGTTTGTAGCGTGTGATGTATGGGGCTTAATGGTACGAGGTGCCAAAAAAGAGGGCACACTCTTTGATTACCGGTGTCGTGATATAGAACACACATATGAAGAGGGTCGAGGACACACCCGTTGCAAGGTGGAGAGTATATATATATATATATATATATATATATATATATATGTATATATATTATATATATATATATATATATACACACACACACACACACACATATATATATATATATATATATATATATATATATATATATTAGCAGACCAACCTGGCACTGCCCAGGAAAACTGAATGACAACTGTTAAACTCTCTCTCTTTCCTCCCGAACAACCCCTTTCCTGCAAGATAGTTGCTTCAGTCACATTGCCCAGCATTTTTTGATATTTAACATTTCACCCCTTCTCATCCCACCTTCCTGTCGGGGCTGAACTTTGACTTGAAGGGCATCGGGAGTGTTACTATTCATCCCAGCGACCTCGAAAACTATGGATTAGACACGAATATCTGCTGATTTTTTATATCTTTACACATCACCCCCCTTCCAACCACCCTTCTCACCCCCTCCCTATTGGGGCTACAGCTTGATAACTGTTTTGAAGTAATGCAATTAGCACCAATAGCCCACATTTCAAATTTGAACCAAATCAGCCCAAAAATAAGGAAGTTCATTCTGTGGGGGCTAGAGGTAATAACCTATTAGTGGGGGGTATTATATATATTTTCAAGAAAATCTAATTGGCCTATGTTGGAACCCTATTTTAGCTGAATCTCAGTGCCAAGTTTCATGATGATCGGTTCACTGGTGTAGACGTCCATTTGTAACAAACAGACAAGTTTTCCCATTTATATATACGCATATTCTTAACCTCACATTCCCTTTACCTAGCAAACAACTTACACCCAAAGGGAATTAATAAGGATAAGTGTTCATCCTTTGAGTAGTGAGGAACTAAACAGAGTACTGGTGACATTCATACAGTTATGAACAATGCAAAAGTGGCTATAGTAGATTCACATCAACCGTGCATCTGATGTCTAGACTCGTCCCTTATGACGCTCCTGATTGGCTGTTGATAAGCCAATCACAGGGCTGGAAACTCTCAGTCACTCTCGAGAGAGTTCATATGGGCAGGATAGATGTTCCAACTCTCCTAAGGGATACTGTTGAAAGACGTATCCCTCTGGAGAGGTGGAACATACATCATGACTATGTGAACTCTCTCGAGAGAGACTGAGAGTTTCCACCCCATGTGATTGGCTTATCAACAGTCAATCAGGAGCGTCGTAAGGGACTGGCCTAGACATCAGATGCACAGTTGTTTTTCTACTATAGTACCATTATCATCACTATTATCACCCTAGATCTTCGCCGTGAAAGAAAGGTTGGAATTCTGTTCCCTTTGAATTTAAAAGTTATTCACAAGGAAAAGTGTACTATGATATATCTAGATTTTCCTATATATCCATCTATCCACATCTCCTTCTCTCTCTCTCTCTCTCTCACAAAGACACACATACTATATATGTGTGTGTTTGTGCGCATACATGTCAATACATATATTTAAGTGTTTGTTGCGTCTATTTGCGTATCTGATTGTGAATAAATTTATAAACTTTCAAACAGACATGTGACCACACACCAATAATTAATAAATATGCAGGCATGATCAGAAATCGCGCAAGCTTTAAAAAAAAACATAAACAAAAGAAGCTCATAAAACGCGCTAGACAGAGTACAAAGAAAGAAAGAAACAAAATCCCAATACCTTTCAGGACCCAAATTATTTCCGCTACGGTCCCCGCAGGGTGCTGATGTATAAGTTGAATAATACTTTGGGAAAACCAATCTGGTAGGTACCAATTGCTGCGTTCGTTTCTCGTGCATTTTGCGCTGTATACATTCGATCGCTCGCACGTAAAGGACACAAACCTAACTGAGGATGTAGGTTTGCGTGAATTTCGCATTATATAAACACACACACACACACATATATGTCTTGAAAGTTGGGTGGTAAGAGTAGCTACTCACAAAAAAATCAGTGATAGACATTATTATTATAGTTCCCCCTATCAGTAATATTTCCGAGGTGGAGGGATTTGGATATTAAGTGACATTTGTAGCGTAATAATATATTATATATTATATATATTATACTAAATAATCAGCGCAAAGACCTATATGTATGTATATATATATATATATATATATATATAGATATATATATATATATATATATATATATATATATATATATATATATATATATATATCAGACTAAACAAAGTCTGCAGATGACGTCTTCTTACACTGCTGGGAATACCAACGCACAAGTCTGAGCGTTCAAACTGCGCAGAAAAGCAACAAAAGAACAGCGACTAAGCGAATTTTAAATCACCAAAGTAAACGTTGACACAGGCGGTTTGGAAGGCTGCCCTGCTGAGAGAGAGAGAGAGAGAGAGAGAGAGAGAGAGAGAGAGAGAGAGAGATGCAAATGAGGACGACGACGGCGTCACGGCGTCGATGTGGTCAGATGTGAATCCCAGAGAGGGAGAGGGAGACGGGTTGGTTCCCTACAACCTCTCCAATTACTAGACGCATAGTCCATAACTTAAAGAGCGCTGGTAATAGCGTCGTTGGAGTAACTTTACTTCGTCATTACTTGTACTTAGTGTGATTACATAAGTATAGAAGTACTATAGCATCCTAAAACGTTTGTGAATACGTTAAAATACCGCAAAATCGTCCACAACAAGACTTTCGGAAGTTAATCGACGTTACATTCCCGGCAATACGAGTATAGAGCATGGTAGCTGATTTTGTGTGTTTACGGTGGAACTGCGCCAATCAACAGATGTCAATTTAGGTTTTATTTCTGGTCCGCTTCCTCTCTGTGCACACGGGCTCGAGCGAATATACATATCCGTAAGTTTAAAGTAACGAGGCTTACTCAGGAAACGTGCAAAATTTTCACTCCAGCATAAGTTGTAAACATTATATTCCTAACTTACGTGAAGTGGTCTTCGTAATAAATACCCATACTTAGTATTACTTATACTAACAAAGAGGGTCAAATTCAACATTCATATAATCTCAGTTAGAAGTGGAAACGCAAAGCAATCGCATAAAAACAATCTAAATTCAGTGCACCAAATAAATTCAAGCATGCTAAACTCTACGGCCAAAAGAGCCTTGTTTCGCCAACTAAAATTAAAATAAATATGTTGTACTTCATCAGAAGTAATATTTCTGTACAGTTCAACATTCACATTATTAATTTGTTACATTTTCATCCTAATAAATAAATCATAAATAACATATCATAAAATTCCTGTATCTTTAACTCAACGTGAAACACTTTTTTCAGACCTTTTTAGGCTCTTCTAGAGGACTTTCCTAACTCCCCCCCCCCCCCCCACCCTGCCCTCAACAAGAACAAGAACAACAACAACAACAACAGCAAAGTTGTTTGTAGGCTTACTCCCTGAGTAAGTGAAAAGTAATTGTAAGCTATTTCCGTTTTGTTCATTTGTTCACGAGATCTTTCGTTCTAGTCCCTGAAAATATGCTGAATGAAAAGACCCAGCAACTTGTATGAGAAAATCAAAGATTTATTTGGAAATATGACCACGTGATTTAAAACACCAGTTAATCAGCCCACAACCATGAATAATTATAATTTATGCCTTCTGTAAATGAATACATAATGGATCCACATTGTTGGGTCTAGGAACGACGATCGAAGATGGCCTCTTGTGGTAGAATCAGTAATGAACGGAATGCATGAAGCTGAATCGTGAGGTTGGTATAGACAGACATAATTTGAACTGAATTGAACTGAATACAGAATTTAGGCCAAAGGCCAAGCAATGGGAACTATGAGGTTATTCAGCGCTGAATAGGGAATTGACAGTAAAAGGATTGAAAGGTGTAAAAGGAGGAAAACCTCAAAGCAGATGCACTTTGAATCAAGGGTGGAAAGTAAGATGGAAGAGAATATGAAAGGAGGCACAGTAAAAGGAACGAAAGGGGTTGCAGCTAGGGGCCGAAGGTACGCTGCAAAGGACCTACAGTGCACCGCATGAGATGCACTGACGGCACTACCTTCCTACGAGGGGACATCATTATTTGTTCTGGCTAACAAAGCGAACTAGTAGTTGTCAAAGTAACTAAAGTCATCCTTTTGCTACAAGTTGTTACCAGATTATAGTGGAATTATCTCTTTACTGCCAATGAGAACACTGCCTAAAATGGAGACATTTGCCATGCCTAATCAGTCAGGTGCTTTTAACGATCCTGTAGCAGTGACTAATATTATATCTACTGAAGCCAAGAATACTTCCTATAGTAAATTCACATCAGCCGTACATTTGATGTCTAGGCCAGTCCCTTAAGACGCTCCTGATTGGCTGTTGAAGAGCCAATCACAGGGCTGGAAACTCTCAGTCTCTCTCAAGAGTTCACATAGGCAGGATGTATGTTCCCCCTCTCCGAAAGACGTATCCCTCAGGAGAGGCGGAACATAGATCCTTCCCATGTGAATTCTAGAGAGAGACAAAGTTTCCAGCTCTGCGATTGGCTTATCAACAGCCAATCAGGAGCGTCTTAA
>NC_087200.1:197877452-197922452 GCF_015104395.2 Macrobrachium nipponense | reverse complement strand
CTCACTTTAGTAGAGTATGCTAGACACCTAAAATCTGGAGGAGGTTCTTGGGTACCTCTCTCATGGGTTCTATTACCAAATTAATAGTGAGTCAGAATTGCCCTTTAGCCTCATAAGCTGAAGGACATGTCCTATCCACTCATACATTTTTGTTGCATTCATTAGCAAACCATATTGCATGTTCCTTTTCAAATATTTTGCCTAACTCTATGGAGTAAACCTCCTATACCTTGTAATAATGTTGCATGTAGTAGATCATTGCCAACTGAATTGGTGCTGTGGCAGCCTGGTTATATGTCATCTTAATGATAATGTGCAACTTTTTTTTTTTTCAACTTACTAGGAATACATTTTGACTGTTACA
This sequence comes from Macrobrachium nipponense, assembly GCF_015104395.2. Lineage (NCBI taxonomy): Eukaryota > Metazoa > Arthropoda > Malacostraca > Decapoda > Palaemonidae > Macrobrachium > Macrobrachium nipponense. The sequence continues at coordinate 197,922,088 of NC_087200.1, read as the reverse complement.
GACAGCTATTTAAATACCTGCAGATGCCTTTGAATTAGAGTTAGGGAACTTCATTTAAGTAAGCTAGTGAGCTTGCATCCCCTTCTAGAAGTTAGGCATATCACTTTAGTTATCCTCATTGCATGGGCAAGACCCATTAAAGTGAAGCGGTTAATTTAACCGAAGGAGATAATTTACACACGAATTATTGCAAGCAAAGAGGTCACTACTGGGAACTGTGATTAGTTACAAAATTATACTTCATTGCGCACAGTTATAGCATGGTGAATCAGGGTAAAGCACTAGTGCAATTCTTCATAAATTAAAACTGTGATAAGAGTAACAGCAAATATAACTCTACTAGGTTTCATGAAATATTGAATGGATTATATAAAATTAAAGTGCAATAGGATAGCCACTGGCTTGGGAATTACACAGTGAGATTCAGCTGAAAATCAGCTGCGGGAGATTATAGCCAGTGGTGAAGGAGATGAGGTTATCGAGATAACACTTATCGTGGATATCCTTGTACAAGCGCATGTTGCAACAGTAGACATATGAGCGGACTTGTCTTCGTTCAACAATTGTGGGGCGGCTTGATGCTGCCAGGGCCTCTTGCAGCCTCAGTTCCAGTTCCTGGGCATATGTGCCACAGCAAAGAAGGGCCCGGTCTGGCATAGAGCAGTGAGAAGTCTGTCACAAGGAAGAGTAGGCCAAGACTGACTTGATGACCCCGCTCTTGGAGCGTGTTTTTTTTCCTAACCATAGCCTTGGCGTGGGCAGGGTGACGCCAACCATTTCTGGAAAAACATTAAGAGCCAGCAGGAAAGGGGGCACAGCAGGAGGTTTGTTAAAAGTTGTCCCTATGGAAAGGGGGCATAGCTACGCTTTGGATAACTTTAATTTCTTTACCTGGGTGACCATTTCTTGTGCCCTACCTTAACAATTCCCTTTTGCTCTGATCCTTATCAGGTCTGTTTGGCTACTCCCCAAAGTCTAAGTTGGCACAAAGCCGAGGCTGAATATCTATAATAACTTACCCTTTAAGCAAACATTCTACTCCCTTTGGGGTGTGAAGGTCTGCACTAAGATAAGCTGGCAGTCTAGGTTACATTAATCCCTTCCCTCTAATGGATCTTGCCCATGCAATGAAGATAACTAAAGTGATCTACCTAACTTCTGGGAGGGGAATATGAACTCACTAGCTTACTTAACATAAGGTGCCTAATACTAATTCAAGGGTCTCTGCAGAAACTTAACTATCTGTCTCTGACGACAGTAAAAGTGTCTTCTTAGCAAGGTTTAAAATTACCGTTGCACATTATCAATTTAAGCGACAAATGATTGACTACATCTAGTGTTATTACAAATCCCAAAAGTTCTTATGATATAATCAAATGTTTTACAAGAACATGCAACCTGATGGGTCAATGAATGCAACTCAATTGTATGCATTTTGGGATGCTAGGTATACCCTACGAAATGAGGCACTGTGCTAAAAGTGCCATGAGAGCTCAATGGTTCTGATATGCAAGACAAAATTTTATCACTGCAGTCTTAACAAATTAAATTCCCTTAGAATTACAAGGTTACTACTACTCTGTTACAGGATCTTGTCTAGGATGCCAGTCAGGAATTTACCTGATCAGAGGTCACCCAGGCTACTTCCTCTGCGTAAGTGCCAGGATCACTCAGTGAAGGAAGGAATTGTGCCAAAGGGATACAAGTGCCAAGGAGAGCATGTGGCTCTGAATAGCTAATGTGGCCCTCTGTATCCTTTTCTCCTTTTTTTCGGGTTCTGTAAGGTTTACATGCAAGGTTCCCTAGAGGTGATTGGGGCACCAACTCTCGAGGAGGTAGAGGAGTGCCTTGGGGAGCGACGTCAGCAAGGCTCCCTACTCCAGCTGCGTCCCAGAAGGGCAGCTCTTGATACAACACCTCAAAAGAAAAGTAAAAATACGAGTAATTAGGTCTGTATGATAGGATACAGAAGTACAGGCCAAAAGATAAAAGAAACTCATCCCTCTTCGAAAGAACATAGCAAGAATAGTTAAAAATACGAGTGCAACGCCCATCAGACTTGGGCGTACAGATACTCAAGAGATTTCAGTTTCCTGCAACAGAATCTTTCTCTTATCCTGCATGACACTTATAAGAACTTAGAAATTTGAGTAAAGTGGAAAATATTGTTATTTGCAAACCCGACAAGGACAAGAAAGCAATATTAATGGATAAACAAGACTTTCTACATAAAGTTAATACAATACTTTCTGATAATACAAAATTCCTATTGATAGGAGAACCCAGCCTCCTAGTAATCTACAGAAGAGAAAATAAGATTAATAGAATCCTTAGAAAGTTGAAGAAAGATAGTTTCTTAAATGAAGAAACCTTCCAAAATCTGTTTGTTACAGGGTCATCATTTGGCATTTGGTATGGGCTCCATAAGACCCATAAAGATGACGTATCCATCAGACCAATTTAGTCCTCATATAATAGCCCATCCTTTAGTATCTCTAAATATTTAGTTCACTTATTAAATGATTTCTCAATATCCCAGTTTGCGCTAAAAAATGGCTTTGACTTCCAACAACAAATGTTTCAAAAGGATGGTGATTCATATATGGCCAGTTTAGATGGTGAAGTTGTTATTCACAAATGTTCCTGTCTGGTAAACTGTTGAGATTATTCTAGACAAAGTTTTTTTTTATGAAAGTGATGTTATTTTTCATGGTTTTCATGGACAACATTTTAAAGTCTTTCTTGGATTCTGCTTTCCTTTTTAATAAACAACTCTCCCTGCAGGTCGAGGGAGTTGCTAAGGGGTCTCCATTGAGACTTTTCTTCTCAACTTTTTTATGCCACATTTGGGAAAACAGTTTTTAAACAACTGTCCCGAATCCTTTAAACCCCTTTACTGTAGGAGATATTTAGATGACACCTTTGCCCTATTCAAACATTCGTAACAATGTCAGGCTTTTCTACATTATGTTAACTGCAGACATCCTAATATTAGATTTACTATTGAACGGGAGACTGATAATACACTGGTCTTTTTAGACGTAAAAATCACCCGCCTTGACCATATTTTTAGCGCATCAGTTTTCAGAAAAAAATACTTTTACAGGCTTTGGAGGTAATTCTTACAGATCATGTTACTTTTCATTTAAAATGAGCTACCCTAGTTTTTAGAGATCTCCGTTATACATATATCTAGGGTAAATATCCACTCTGAAATTGAATTTTTACTTGAATATTTAACCAAAAATTCATATTAAAAAAAACTATATATTCCTGCATAACTGAACCACAATAAGCAATTTAACCAAACTTAGTTTATATATGACTTACTATCTCGGTAAGAATACTGTTGGGGTATGACATCACTGGCACCAGTGGGCCTGTGGGAAGGGGTGACATGTAAACATAACTAAAAACGACAGATATTAATGCCTAATCCATAGTTTTTGAGGTCGCCAAGATGAATAGTGACACTCTGGATGCCTTTTAAGTATAAGTTCAACCCCAACAGGGAAGGGGGGTGAGAAGTGGGTGGGGAAGGGTGACAAGAAAAAAAATAACCAAAAACCAGAGATATTAGCATCTAATCCATAGTTTTTGAGGTCGCAGAGATGAATAGTGATACTCCGGATGCCTTTTAAGAACAAGTTCAGCCCCAACAGAGAAGGGGGTGAGAAGTGGGTGGTAAAAGGTGACATGAAAAATTTAAAAAATAACAAAAAATGTGAGATATTACTGTATAATCCATAGTTTTTGAGGTTGCTGAGATGAATATTGACACTCCCATTGCCCTTTAAGTCCAAGTCCAGCCCAGATAGGAAGGGGGTGGTAAGAAGGGGTGAAATATAAGATGTAAACAATGCTGGGCAATGTAACCGAGCAATTATTTTAAGAAGAAGGGGAAAGAGTGAGAGCGAGAAGTGAGAGAGAGAGTAGGGGGTGTGTTGTGGGTGGCGGGAGAGAGAGAGAGATAGAGAGAGAGAGAGAGAGAGAGAGAGAGAGAGATGATGTCTGAAATTTTTTGATGTCGATACAATGCAGTTCTATAAGAGCTCAACTTTTTTCTTCCTTTTTCTTTTTTTAATAACTGTCATGATCAAATTTCACGCATCTCACTAAACCACTCCGCCCCAGAACATGTGTGAAAGTGACCAAGGGTGCTTGCTTGTAGGGCATGTCTTGATTATTTACACGGTTAGAGCAACAATCAACAAGCAAATAAGACTGAGAGTGCAAACAGTTGCCTGAGTGCATTGACTCTACGAAACTCATGCAAAAGCAGCACCTGCCATGTGTAAAATGGCACAGGTGTTAAGGAAGTAAGTTAAATATTCAGCCAAATAAGACGCGACCATTCTGAGTGGCACATCCGCCCTCCACAGGTGCAACTCAGTTATACATAGGTTCGACACTGAAATGCCGCCTGGCGACTGTCGAGACGCAACATAAGCCAAGAGAAATCATGAACTCATATCCTCAGGCGTGGTCGTTCGTCGAATCAGTCTTGCTAACAGATTACAATGTTCCACGAATATGACGGAATCAATGTTGGATCTCATTTCAAAGGAGAAGTGGGCGAATATAGGCCTTCAGAGTTATCAGCTTACATGCATCCCACCTCCTACCTCTATCTCTCTCTCTCTCTGCTGCTTCAGCTGCATTGATTTCATAGAAATTCATTTCTATTCTTCTTAAAACGGTTTATTCGATGTTGCATAGATTGTCGAGTACCATGCCTATGGGAGGCATAGGTAAAAGTCAAGATCGATCAATTTGAAAATATTATTTTAAAATGATTTGTAAATATTATTCTAAAATAATATTTACAACTGGAATTAGTGTTTTCAAACCGTTGGGATGCAACAGAGACGTTCTGTCTCCAGCAGTACCGTAAAGTCTGTCAGCCTTAACAATACTAATCTCTAAACAAAGTAGCCACCAGCCTAAGATCTATTTCGTTATAGACCTGTTGTTTTTGTTTATTTGTATGGTGTTTTTACGTTGCATGGAACCAGTGGTCATTAGGCAACGGGACCAACGGCTTCACATGACTTCCGAACCACGTCGAGAGTGAACTGCTATCACCAGAAATACACTTCTCTAACCGCTCAGCGGAATGCCCGAGAATCGAACTGGCGGCCACCGAGGTGGCAGGCCAAGACCATACCAATCACGCCACTGAGACGCTTTGGCAGCGATGTCTAATGTTGATAATTAAGGCATTCATTCATCAAAGTAAATCAAAGTAATTTAAAGGGAAAACTTGGATAAATCTAGCTGGCTCTTCGATAGAGGTTGGTAAAGCGTCATTACTGAATTCCCTCCTACTCATTGATACTGTAGTGTGACGTACTTTACTAAAGTAGATTCACATCAGCGGTGCATCTGATGTCTAGGCTCATCCCTTACGACGCTCCTGATTGGTTGTTCATAAGCCAATCACAGGGCTGGAAACTCTCATCAGTCTCTCTCGAGAGAGTTCACGAAGGCCGGATGCATGTTCCACCTCTCATGAGGGATACGTCTTTCAAAAGTATCCCTCACGAAAGGTGAAACATACACCCTACCTATGTGAACTCTCGAGAGAGACAGAGTTCACATAAAAAGGATGTATGTCCCACCTCTTATGAGGGATACGTCTTTCAGAAGTATCCCTCAGGAGAGGTGGAACATAATCCTGCCCTTGTGAACTCTCGAGAGAGACTAAGAGACTTTCCAGCTCTGTGAATGGCTTATCAACAGCCAATCAGGAGCGTCGTAAGGGACGGGCCTAGACATCAGATCCACGGCTGATGTGAATCTACTACAGAAACCCCGTTCATATAATTTATGAATGAAGACTCAGATTTTGGTGGTAGTAGTAGTAATTGTGTATGGAATTCCTATACTATAGTTTCACTCACTCAAACACCTTAGGAAACAATGAGGGAATGGGCATAAAATGAAAAATATTGTATAATACAGTTCCTCGGGGCATTCACGTTTCCTTTAAATTGAAATATGCACCAAGCTTTACACACACTGTGAAAACCATTGTTACCCTGGAGTTTCAAGGTCGTAGGGCCGGTGTGGACCAAGACTGTTTTTCCTATGCACACGGCCGTGTAAAGTATCGATACTGACATTATTAATCATATAATGATAATAATCACATTAATATTCATCACATTTATTCTCATTATTCTTTCTATTAATACTATGATCATTATTGTTCAATATTCATACTTTGGCATCAGGGAAGATGATGACATACTATGCATAAATACATATGCCGTATACATACTATATATAGACAGATATGGTACTTACGTAAATGCACATACACAATACATAAATGAAATGTTATATATATATATATATATATATATATATATATATATATATATATATATATATATAGATCATCCAAGGCAGATGAGGGAAAGGCACTATTCATACGCATTCTATATCATAATAATAATATATATTTCTCATAGTTGCATTTTCCAGGCTGCAAACAGCGTACATAGTAATCAATAAACTGATGAAATCAGAATTACAACTTATAACTAAATCAAAACATTCAGAATAAAATGACTGAAACATTTACTAAAACAACAAGCATGTTGTTTTAGTAAATGTTGTTTATTCTTGGTCTGGAAAATTAGAAAGGCCTTGATATATTAAACAAAATATTTGCATATATCTCGCCATTCGAGTATTAGATACCACTAAGAAGGTCGCTTTTGTCTCTTGTCTAAGTCGTTTAGTGCCTATTAATATTTATAGCAAATTACGCCTACGATTATTTTCTTCATTGCGTGTTGCAAGAACACGCAACACGAAGCCAATAAGACAAATTTGCAGTGTTTACTATAATGCTAGGTTGCCAGGTATATCGGGCTACAATATCGTACCAAACGCTTCTAAACGATCGTATTTTTATTTCGATATAATGATGATATTTCACCAATTCCAAAGGTTTTTGTATGACTGATAATCATTCTTAACTGATTGTTATAATTGCTTTGTTCCCATAGTCAATGTAAAATTGTACAGTGAAAACAATAATATTGGCATTATGTAACTATATTTACCAAATTCCCTTTTTATAAAATTGTCATATGTATATATACCAAATGCTTCTTCATTACCCGTGGTATCACCAATGGAAGCCGTAATATTATCGTCATTCTCAACAATGGCTTTTTGTAATTCATAACCAATGCTCAAACGTTTACGGTCCATGAACAGAAATAAGCCAAAATGACGTTAATTTTTCAAAATGCCTAAAAATCAGTCTAAGCTTTCATTTTTTACGAAATTCATTTTAACATCAAGTTCACTCAAGGAGTTAAAACTAAAAAAAGGTTTGAATTTTTAAAATCACATATTTCCTATTTAGTCCGACCGGGAAAAGGATTAGAGAAGTCAGTGGCAAATTCGTACTACATTGCCGTTCGCCATCAGTATAAATAACGGAAATAATCATCGAACCAAATGATATATAGAGACGATATGCTTTGGGAACATTTTTCATATATCCTAATAACCCAAGCACTATCCGACAGATTTCAAGTCATTAGATTCTGAATCGGAAATTCAGTTGCAACTATGATAATTCACAGAGTTGTTAGACGTCCAGTCTACCTCTGAAGAAATTGCCCCAGGAAAAGATAACATCGCTTATATTATGATAAAACACCCTCCTGATAAAGCCAAGTTATTTCCGTTGGAGTTTTTTAACAATATGTATGACACGGGAATCCTTCCTAACAGCTGGAAAAATTTAGCTTTATAATTCCTAGCTGCAAGTCAGGAAAGGATAGCCTGCAGCCATCCAGTTACAGACCAGTAGGCCTATAACATGTTACTTGTGTAATATGTATATATATATATATATATATATATATATATATATATATATATATATATATATATATATATAAATCATCGCCTGAATGGCTTCTGGAAAAAAAAAAATATTTTCTGAGAATCAGTTCGGCATTAGGAAGAACAGAAATACCCTATTAGACTACTTCTTCGTATCTCAGATCAGGCACAGAAAGGATTTGGCAGAGAAAAAACTAACATTTGGTGTGTATATATATATATATATATATATATATATATATATATATATATATAATATATATATATATATAGTAATATATATATGAAGGCATTCAACATAAAATTGCAGTTGGGCAATATTTAACAGCTTCACAAATTAGGCGTAAAAGTCAACATGAGACTACAGTCTTATCAAGGCTTCCCAATTGAAAGATACCTGAGAGTTTTAGGGGGAAAAATATGGTTGTTATACAAGAACTGAAACGGTACCCTTTGAAAGTACGTAGTTTAAGTTTTTATTTGGCAATTAGGAATTCATTTTTAGTTTGTTTCGAAGAAGAAGAACGCAGAAGGCGCAGACTACTCTGACGTTAAACAGCAACTTCTTCCAATACGAAGATAAAAGTGAAATTTCTAGGACTAATATCTCACTTGGGCTTCACATATAAACTGTTTATCAGGTAAAGTTTAAAAAGTCTGCATATCCTAAAAGCTGTAATCAAATTTTAATTGGGAAGCAGATGAAAAACGTCTTCTAAAGCATATGTTCGGAAGCCTTCATAACTTCTCCCCTCGAAAGCTTCTACATAGTACTAGTACTATGTGCATTTCAGCTGCCGTGTCCAACTGTTGTTTTTCGCCAATGAAATATTACAAAAGTTTCAGACAAGATTGGTATTTTGCCAGAAAACGTTTGAAAACCCGATCTAATCTGCCAAAAATGTGCATTAATGCTTAGAATTGATTATTAAAGTAATTGTACGAGTGAATTGAGGATATACTGAAGAATATTAATAAGCAGGCACACTAACAGACTACCAGATGTTAGAAAAACGTCATCATACAAGGAACCTCCCACTCATTCATGGTGTGAACAAAGGAGTGTGTGCACAGCCATGACGTCCGTCCCCTGACTTATTATTCCACTCACGCACACGCGCACACACACACACACCCACACGACTTCTCGATAATTAACATCTGCATGAGAGGACGGGGGTGCTGGTGTTTGAATGAGAGATTGTTAATTGTGTAATATATTTTAAATAAATTCTTCCGTTAAAACAGGATACGTATAAATTCTTCTGTTAAATCAGGATAGTATAAAAGGCCCATTAAAACACTGGTTTAAATAAAGCTAAGGACTATATTTCGGTGGACTGACTCCCACCCTTATTATCCTGCAGTTCCATTATTGCATAAAGTAACGTTCAGATACTCACGAGTACTAACCATCGTCTCCCAAGTCCCAAAGCCACTGATTATTATTTTCGAAGCTCATCGTCTGTTGCTCTATATCGTCTTCACAGGCTCGTAACAACATACCATCAAAAATCAAGGTTCCCTGCAGGGTCAATTTGAAAGAATTTTCAAAAATCTTTATTTTCAACAATGATGTTATTGTAGGAAACTTAACCGATTTATAGAGAACTTTGTTCACAGTGTTATAGGTAATCTTAGATATGTATAGTACTAATGGACATGATTTTGTTTTGAGCCGTCAGTTACGTTTTTTTTGTATTGGGTCAAGAATGGATTTTAATCTTTACAAAAACATTAAAAACGTTTTATTTCTACAGTGTAGGTACGCTCTCAACCACCATTTTAATGTCATAGTCAGTCCCATACTGAACCTTCCCTTTAGTTTTTATATTGCCCTACGTACCCTTGCAAATGCAGTCTTGCATCCTTGAGGTCACTGGGGTAAATATGCCATCGCTGAAACAGTGGTCACTATATTGAGTCTTTCTCCTGTCAAACCGTCCATTACTTCTACGTCATAGTACTACTAGCCTCGATCGTGTCCCTGTGAAATTTTGGTTGGCCTACTCTAATTACTCTTATACTGATTTTAATTACCGACGTTAGGTATTAATGCGTATTTTTGCCAGTTGGGTCGGGGTTTCAAACGTCTTCTTCCGAAATACCGACCTTGTCCGACTTTTTTTTTTATATATATATACATTTTATTGGCAGAGAAACAGTTGCGCACGGCAGGTTGAAAAATACGTACTTGGAGTATGTAGCTCAAATAAGCCCTTCCAAGTTCGTAACAATGAAAAGGTGGATGGAATTCACTGAAAGGACAAAGGCCTATGGAAATGGAATATCCAAACGCTCCAGCATGGATGACTGAAGAACCGAAAATCTCCAAAAGTACAAAGTACGAAAAATCTATCTGAGGAGGTTGTAAAATCCCTATCACTATCTCCTCTGATGGTTCATAGACCCAGGATGGAGTCGGTATATAAGGGATCCCACTGCAGCGAAATGATTTGAGAAATAGGCAACGGAACTGGATATGAAATGGCTTATATCCTATTCTTACATCAGACAAAAATTGCAAAATGGATGGAAATCCGTCCCTTGACTGGACTCTTGTCTCCTTCCTACTGAATAGATCAATCAGTCCACTTTTGAGTGATGATAACATTTTGTTGTAGAAGAATTAGGCTATTCTTTTTACATTGTATATTTTTTAATGCTTATTTTATAATAATAGTAATTCCCCCATTCGTACTGTGGAAATGAATAGCCTAATAGTACTAGTGCATTAGACCAATAGTAGTACTAGGTCATTAGACCAATAGTACTACTATGTCTTTAGACCAACAGTATTAGGTCATTCGAGTACTTTGTGTTAGATGTGATCTGACCTCCAGCTTACTCGAGGCTCATGCAAAAATCTACGGTCAAATAGCACATCCTGATTTATTACATTCCATATATATATATATATATATATATATATATATATATATATATATATATATATATATATATATATATAACTGTTGTACAGTTATGATTGCTATATATGACTTGATGCGTAAATTAGGCTACAAAGTGAACGCGAGCAAGTAAATTTATCCATAAAGTTTTCAACAAAAAGTAGGAAGTTACAAAAAACTGAACTGAGATGCATTTCTTGACTAAAAACGGTTGCTGTTCACTCAGTTCTTTGCGTTCCCCGCAGACTAACTTGACAAGCTCCACAAATTCTCCGATATTCATTGATAGTTTGTTCTATCTTTTCTTTTTTAAACCCTTTAGATAATATGCATTATGTTTAATCAAAACGTTTGGTGAAGTAATAATGAAAATAAACAACCTAATATATAACATAGGTCTAGACTTAAAATCAATGTCATAAACATTATAAACTGACAAAAATTATATCAAACAGGTAGGTCTATGCCACCTTTTATAATTATGATAGTTTGAAATATTTCCTTAAAAGAATGGACAGCATATTATGCATGATTTATGGTATATGTGTCAATTCTAGGCCAAACGAATACCTTATTCATGGCTATGCGTTTCAAAAAATTGGAAAAGTGCACATCATAACTGGTCCCTATTTTTTTTATCAATAAACTACATTTATATAAAGAAAATCCACGATTATAATATACTACTTCCTCGTAAACTGATATCGAAACTTATTCGGTTATAATCAGTTGAATCACTTCAACTAATGCAATAGCCTAATACAGATTTGCAGTTGTTTTCTCAAAAAGAAAAAAAAACTCATTAATCATGACTAAGTTTACAATAAAGTAAGTCAGTCTTCACTCTAAGATTAATTCACAAATGAACCAAATTTTACTAACCTATATATATAATTACGTGGGCAAATTGTAGATTGCTGGACCTAGAGAATGAATGTATTGTTGGACATCACGTTTGGGTTACGTTATCTGCTCTTGTCACAATCGGTTCTAAATGACTATCGTTGATATTGGCGCGTAAACCCTGAAGACCAGTGAAAATGGTTCGTTTAAAAAAAAAATATTAGTATTTTCAAAAATATTAAATTTGCGTAATGTGGTTAATGAAACCGTTATAATTTTAATTAGTTTTTATTAATGGAAAAAGTTTTAAAAACATAAATATATCTGCATTCAATGACTCCCCCTTGAAATTCGAATCTTCTCCGCACTTTTGGGCGTTTCTCCGCGCTTTGTTAGTGGACTTCGTTCACCAATAAAATTTGTTTTTCAAATCACATAGAAATAGAAATCAAATTTTATGTACAATCAGAGTAAGATTGATATGCATACAAACAATAAATATATAAAACTAGCAGGATAAATAACATTAATTAATGAAATCTAACGAAACATTTTGAAAACCAAAACTATCGTTCGGCGAAAAGTAGAGGATTGAAGTACGGAGCACGTTCATCTCAGCAACCATTTACTTGTGCTATTTTATTCGAGACTCAAATACTTAAATTAGTCGATATCTGTATTTGAGATTCAAATGATTGAATTAATGTCGATATCTATAGATATTTGTTTCAATCTTAAATAAGAAATAGTATTTCCTCCGTATTTGAGCGAGATTCGTCATGACGTCACTCATTGCGTGGACGGGAAAACACACCATATAAAAAATAGGTAGACTGAACAAAGGGTTATGTGGATAAAAGTTAAAATGAAAAGAACTGTATAAGCAGAATTTAGAGTGGATAGGACTAACATTCCAAATAATGTATCACTAAAGAAGGATTGCTTTATTTCATAACATTCCGTTCATAAGAATGAAGGCTTTATTGTCATAGACCTTTTATAAAGATGAGACCTTTGGACGTCTCTTCATAGTATAGGCCTATCATGAAAATGACACAATCATTATAGGTCTCGATCTGATCTTTGTATCACTATTAGACAAATAATTTGAATAAGATAGTTGTGCCAGTATAGGTCTATTATACGAATCACGGTTTTATTTCATTATAGAACTATTAGATTCCGTGTATATTTTAGAGAAACTTTATTTTATTCATGTATGCCTTTCCTTTGATAATGATCCACACACACTTCAAACAAACGTTAAATGCAATGAATACTTCTGTATATACAGAGATAGGGATAGTCACAGCCAATATGGCAGTTGGTACTACTGTCTAAGAAATGAAGTAATGGCCATATGATATATTTTGGATATACGAGACACCAAGTAATCGCTAAATTTACATGCTTCCAGTTGACTTTTAGTTTTTAGTAGTCAACTCAAATAGCTCTATTTCTTTTATAAGCTTCTACTTCTTCCCAGCTTTATTTTGTGAAGAGCAAGAAACGACGTTAGGATCAAAATATAACCAAACTTCATTGGAAGAACACTAAATATTATTAGAATTAACACAATCTTGGCTGCATTACCCACGCTATCCTTCGGTATATGCATCTCCAATCCAGCTGGTTTTTCCAGATCTGTGTGGTGTGACGTTTGAGCGTTTGAAGTCGGAAGAGTGTTTTCCACTTCTGCCATCTTTATCTCCGTGATTTGTGTTTTTGTTTGTGTTCTCTCTCTCTCTCTCTCTCTCTTGAAATTTCTGATGTTCACTTATCTTTATACAAAACCTCATGGTTAGAAGGGGAAATAAACAAAAATAAACAAGTGAAAAAGGCGCAATCGACTTTTCTGTCCAGCGTATAATCAAGGCCACTAAAAATAGACCTATCTTTCGGTGGACTCATGAAACATTCCGCCAAGATCAGGTGGTGGCCTGTCCTACAGCGTTGCCAGATGCACAATCATGGCTTTAACTTTAACTTTAAATAAAATAAAAACTACTTGGGCTAGAGGGCTGCAATTTGGTATGTGCGGTGATTTGAGGGTGGATGATCAGCATACCAATTTGCAGCCCTCTAGCCTCCTCGGTAGTTTTTAAGATGAGATAAAGTGCGAACGGACGTACAGACAAAGCCATTTGAGCTAGTTGTCTCTCACAGAAAACTAATGAAAAAAATGTTTGCCATTATTGTCTTCCTGGCACTGATGACGTCGCATGTTGAGAGACAATACTGAAATCCACCAACTTGATCTAGATTTGTAAACAGGTTTTCAGTATCAGGTCTTCTTAGAATAAGATGACTGTATTATCATATTTTAAAAGTTACGCTCTTCGTCGGCACATGTGACTTTCTTCGTCCAATCTTTATTCATGCTGAACTTTGTAACAATATTGAACGGTAACAACTTTGATAATTCTGTCAAGGTGATGAATTTTACATTGTCGCGTATTCAAAGAGATCGATCGCTGAAGAATACGGTAACAATTATAGGCATACAGATCAAATAAAAAAAATACAAGGGAAACCTTGAAAAAAAAATATAAATAAACAGTCGAATACAAGCGAAAATCAAGAATTCAGCAACAAACAAAATTCAAAAAAACAAAGGAACAAAATTTCCGTGTAATCGAAAGTGCAACGCAGTTACAGGGAAGGGTATTTGACATTTATTACGAAGAACCCGACACAAAATGGAAATGATGTAATGGTGGTTTCTTGCAATGATATGGCGGCCAGTTTCTGTGTCCCTCATCTGTTTAATCGTTTCTATACTTGTTGCATTGCAGTGCCTTAGTTCCATATGATTTGTTTGTTTATGCTCTTTTTTTTATAAATCAATTTCTTTTTTTATGTCGAACTAGTTCTTTTGACTTTACATTCTTCTCACTTCAAGTATACTTACTTGTTTATTCTTGTACTTGTCAAAATTTTCCAGCTCGAATTCCTTTTATTTGTTTGAATAACGAGTGCATTGGATAGTTAAGATTTCCTCAAAAGACCTCTATACTTTCCCCGCCTTCATAATAATGATAATAATAATAATGGCGCAATCAAACCTCCAAATATATCTCTCATACAGACGTTACAAGCAAATGTATTTCAAACGAGTTTTTCAAAGGAAGTTGAAAAAAAAAAATATTGCTACTTAAAAGTAGGAAAAAATGATCGCAGTATGTTGAACCCAGGCACGACAGGAAATGTTCTTCCTCTCTCTCTCTCTCTCTCTCTCTCTCTCTCTCTCTCTCTCTCTCTCTCTCACCGTGGGTGTTTATGTGCGTGTCAGCCTGTCCTTCTCAAGTTATATATGGTTACATCGGCAGACGGACACCCTTAAGCAAACGGCGAAATTCTGTTTACATTGAAAACGGAACAGGAATTCGAAGCAGATAAACAAATCTGTAAAAGCTACCGATCAAATAAACTTTGTCCTTTTTATCTAGGAGCTGAACGCCGCTCTCTCTCTAATAATAATCACAGAATCTTAGAGTCTTCCGTCAACGGCTCCGTAACTAGCATAAGCCATTTTCTATTGACGTTCTCGATATTCCAGACATAACTGATATCTGTGACGACATCCGAAGACGTATTTCTGACAGGGAATTCATCAAATGTTCCAATTTTATCATTTCCAATATATACATTCAGTCTTATCGACAGAAGCCTCATCAAAATCGGTAAAAGTTAGTCACTAACTGCCCAAATGAAGAACAGAGTAAGCAAAAGATGACAGACAATGATTTCACCAGAGACATTTCCTGAAGATGTTGTTGAATAGATATACCACAACGTAGACGCTTTATTCAGGAAATCTCAAGAAGTTGAGACAGCGTCATGGAGATCTCTCTCTCTCTCTACCCGGCACATGATATAACCACTAATTAAGAGGCTTTGTTCCTTTCCATTTTCTGGTAGAGACGTCATGTCAAAGAAAAACTTATTTTTCGAATATCATAAGTGCATTAATTCTTCTTCTTCTTTCCAACCGCTACATTTACACTAATGGGTCGGTTGCCTGATGCGCCTTTCTTTACAACACCAGGCATGGTTTATTATTTGGCAAAGAGGTTTTTACAACCGCATGCCCTTGCTGTCATCAACCACAGTTATTGGCGGTGGGCCTAGCCTTTTACTAAACAGTACTAACACTGCAACACAGCTGTTTCCACAGTTATTGATGGTGGGCCTTGCCTTTTACTAAACAGTACTAACACTGCAATGCAGCAGTTTCCACAGTTATTGGCGGTGGGCCTTGCCTTTTACTAAACAGTACTAACACTGCAAGGCAGCAGTTTCCACAGTTATTGGCGGTGGGCCTTGCCTTTTACTAAACAGTACTAACACTGCAACACAGCTGTTTCCACAGTTATTGGTGGTGGGCCTTGCCTTTTACTAAACAGTACTAACACTGCAATGCAGCAGTTTCCACAGTTATCAGCAGTGGGCCTTGCCTTTTACTAAACAGTACTAACACTGCAAGGCAGTAGTTTCCACAGTTATTGGCGGTGGGCCTTGCCTTTTACTAAACAGTACTAACACTGCAAGGCAGTAGTTTTCACAGTTATTGGTGGTGGGCCTTGCCTTTTACTAAACAGTACTAACACTGCAATGCAGCAGTTTCCACAGTTATTGGCGGTGGGCCTTGCCTTTTACTAAACAGTACTAACACTGCAAGGCAGCAGTTTCCACAGTTATTGGCGGTGGGCCTTGCCTTTTACTAAACAGTACTAACACTGCAACACAGCTGTTTCCACAGTTATTGGTGGTGCCTGCCTTACTAAACAGTTACTTTTTACAATGCAATGCAGCCATTTCCCAGTTGAATTGGCGGTGGCCTTTGCCCTTTTTACTAAACGTACTAAACACTGCAATGCAGCAGTTTCCACAGTTTTTATTGGCGGTGGGCCTTGCCTTTTACTAAACAGTAACTAACACTGCAAGGCAGCAGTTTCCCACGTTTAGGGCCGGGGGCCTTGCCTTTTACTAAACTGTACTAACACTGCAACACAGCTGTTTCCACAGTTATTGGTGGTGGGCCTTGCCTTTTACTAAACAGTACTAACACTGCAATGCAGCAGTTTCCACAGTTATTGGCGGTGGGCCTTGCCTTTTACTAAACAGTACTAACACTGCAAGCCAGCAGTTTCCACAGTTATTGGCAATGGGCCTAGCCTTTTACTAAAAAAGTACGACTGCAAGGCAGCAGTTTCCACAGTTATTGGTGGTGGGCCTAGCCTTTTACTAAATAAAGTACGACTGCACGGCAGCAGCTGTCCTTCTAGTCACCTTCTTCGACACGCAGGACCTACGGTGGTAGTCATCTTACACCCCTACCTAAGGGTGGATCATAAGTGCATTGATTCTCCTCTGGTAAAACTGAGATGACATTCCACTAATGATTACCTTCATCCAAGGCTGTAATGTTCCAGCCAGAATGAATGGAATGGGGAACAAGGAATATTCCTAACCTCTCTTCAGTGACCAGATACTGATCTTAAGCGTGAGGTAAAAACTCAAAAAATATTTCATGGGTCATCACTTAACCTTCTATTTAGGAATTTAATAGTTCTAACCTCACGTGAATCTAAACTTTCTGGAAACAGAGATCTCCTTTAGAACATAACAGAACACTGAGCCTATTTTCTCTTATTATCTTTTCTTTTATTATCGTATACCTCAGTAGGCTCTGGAGCCTTACAAAGGTATGTCTTCAGAAAACACCGGCGCTCCAAAAGGATTTCTCATTCGAGTTACTGAAGAGACACGCCCTTGTTCAACCGTTATTTAAAAGAATACTCACATTTTCTAGTGCTAAATAAATTTTGCTTCGACACGTATTTTTCAGACGCGCTGCACCCTTTTTCATCCGCTGTTTTAAAAATAATACTTCTTAGTGCTAAATGAATCGAGCTTAAATGATATACACAAACAAAGTACCAGTAGGCGCAGCTAAAACTGCTTTGAAGAAGCAGTCACTGACGTGGACTCACGTGTCACCAGCTGCCTTAGATAAGATAATCAACTTTTGCATAAGATAAAGGAGCGTTCCTAGACAGTGATCCTCAAGGATTTTTTTTTGGGGGGGTAGTTATCTAGGACTTTTTTTTAAAGGAGTTCTAATTCCTCCTCATGACACCAGCAGCGACTGAACCGTGATGCAATGAACCGGTGTTCCAGTCGAAATGAATTTACGGATGACCCAGGGCACAGCAACCAAAGGAGACCCAAGGCACAAGGAATCTATTGACAAACGTCTGTCGTGGAAACACGTGATGGGAGAGTCTACTGGTCAGGTGTCAATCGAGGTGCATCAACGAATTCAGGTATAAGAAGTCACAGTTAAATAAACGTCAGAGGAAAAAGTCAAAGGTCAAAAAGTCACAGGTAAAAAAGTGACACGTAATAATATCACAAAAAATGCCACAGGTAAAAAAAGTCACAGACAAAGTCATATGAAGGTCATATGAAAAAAGTCACTAAAAAAGTCGCAGGTAAAAAAGTAACAGAAGTCACAGGAAAAAGTCTTAGGAAAAAATTAACAGAAGAAGTCATACTAAAAATCAACAGGAAAAAAGTAACAGAAAAGGTCACAGGGAAAAAGTTAAAGAAAAAATAACAGAAAAAAGTCACAGATAGAATAGTCAAAGAAAAAAGTAACAGAAAAAAATTCCACATCAAAATTCACAAAGAAAAAAAACCAACACGACTATATTATAGAATGAATTATTTGCATACCTTGATTTTGAAAGTAAATTAAGTCAATCTGATTCAATATCTATGATGATTCAAAAGCGTGACGATAAAATTCGAAGTAGAAATGACATGAAATTCTCAGGACGATCCTACTTTTGACATTCGTAGCGTGGCCAGTATCTACGGCTGGTCGCTGTTGAAATGAAATAAAAAGATTCACAAGTGTCCAAAATACAGTAGTCAGCTTATCCGCGATTCAGTCAGTAAGTCATTGAGATATCTCCATAACTTTTGCAGTTAATACGAAATGTTAAGAGTGGGAATCTTAAAGTAAGAGCAATGAACAGGGCTGGAAAGTCTCAGTCTCTCTCGAGAGAGTTTACATAGGCAGGATGTAAGTTCTACCTCTCCTGAGGGATACGTTTTAAAGGCGTATCCCTCAGGAGAGTTGGAACATACATCCTGCTTATGTGAACTCTCGAGAGAGAGACTGAGAGTTTCCAGCCCTGTGATTGGCTTATCAACAACCAATCGGGAGCGTCGTAAGGGACTGGCCTAGACATCAGATGTACGGCTGATGTGAATCTACCATCATAGTCTTCTGATATTAGACAACATTTCCGTGTGTGTATTTATTACAAGTAATACATAATATTCCTTAACTTCTCATTGCTGTTAGATGACGTTCCCTCGAGGCATGCACTGGGCACACAAAAGAACTGACAAGGATTTTCCAAAGCAGTGACGTCACGGGATTTCTTAGAATCGAAGCATTTCGTATGGGACGGCTCCTCTTACCTCGCCCCCAACACAACCTCCACCCGTACTCTCCTGGGTCCAATGTGACAGCGTCAGGCTACTTGACTGATACGACAGAAGTTCTGGTATTTATGGTTATGCATATATATATATATATATATATATATATATATATATATATATATATATATATATATAGTATATATCATAGACACGAGAGAGAAAGTGAGAGGAACAAGCATGCTTCCAGGCAACGACGGATGTCCTTGAACTGTGTGTGCAGTGCTAGTGAAATTACTTTCTATCATCCCATGTTGCCAATTGCTTCTTGAACATGAATGGTTGTTGCCATGCGATGTGGCAAAGTGAAATTAACATTTGCATTCCTACCACTATGAACAAATGTAAAGATAATAATAATGATAACGTATTACTAGCTGTACTACCACTTGCAAAAGTACTAGCGGGCTTAGCAACACAACGTCGTCAATAATCACAACAACAACAGATGCATTAGCTGGAGTTAACTTGAGAATGCGATTTCAAATTCAAATATACATTAATATACCGAAGAGCTTATATACTTGTTTTGGACTCACAATCAAACACAAATGAGCACGTACACACACAAATATATATATATATATATATATATATATATATATATATGTATTATATATATATATATATATATATATATATATATATATATATATATATATATATAATATATATATATAATGCAGGTAAATGCATATGATATCAAGTTGAAATTTTTCTATTTAGGTAATTTCTCTCTCTCTCTCTCTCTCTCTCTCTCTCTCTCTCTCTCTCTCTCTCTACATGCACGGGACATACACGCCCACAACACACACACATTTATATATATTAATTTATTTGTTTATTATTTTTGTGCCTATGTATAAATATAAATGTACACATGTATATATATATATATATATAGATATACATACATACATATGTAGGCGGGTGTGCGTGTGCATATTAGACAAAGGACATTTTTTACAGAATAAAAACTTGTTAACAGAAAAGAAGTGAAAAAGAGAGAAAACTTCAAAGACCGACCAGCTGACTCTGCGAAAACAACTGATTCTGTGCAAACAAACAAATGAAAAAAAAAACCTTCATTCAGTCAGTTTTTGGAAGAGGTCCACGAGACAGCAACCGCGACTTTCTCGTCGATCGACCGATTCGAAAAATAAAATTTATCTGCTGAACAAACGAAAACAGCGGCAGAAATGTCACTGGTGTCATGGTTAAGTCAAGAAATAAAGATGAATATTTTTCTTCGGTTGATTTCCTCCTGCCTACGAATAAGGTGAAGAAATGAGTTGGTGTTTTTGGCATTGATTTAGTGACGCACGAATCTCGTGAATGTATATTATGACCATTATACGTGCATACATAGACCCCTCATATAACTATATTTTTTATATATACAATTTTAAAAGTTTTGTCAGTATTAGGTTTTCAATGTTTTTAAAATATGTTTTTTAGCTTGTTTTTTGTTTGTTTTAAATTCAAGTTTCTTGTTTTTAGACTTTGTGATTTTTTTTTAACCGAGTCCATTTTTCATCTGTCCGTACGTCTGTCATTCAATCACGGCCAAACGGCTGGTCCGGTGGGCATGAAACTTGGCAGGGTTATAGTGGGGGACACCTAAGACGGTTTATAATGGGGTTTCATCCTACCTTTATCCCAACTGCCCCTCACCCCCCACCTCCGAAGGGGTGGGGTTGAGAAGAGATTCCCTGAAACGGGGCTAGTTGTGCCCATAGACTTAGTTACTTTACGATCTATCATACATAATTTCTGTATACATATGTTTGCTAGTATATATAAATGTATGTTTGTGTGTGTGTTCCAGAGTAACTCTGAAATCCATAGAGCAATTTAAACCAAACTTGGTTTACATAAAGAATACTGAGGGGATGAGTAATCACTAGCACCAAAGGGTGTTGGGGTGGGAAGGGCTTCCCTGAAATGGGTCGGGCTCTGCCTGTAGACTTAGTTAATCGAATACACTATTAAGTTTATCATACCTCATTTCTGTACACATATGACCTACTATCCGGAAAGGAATACTGTGAGGGGGAGGCAAAAGGATACGTAACAAATAGGATTCTTTTTTAACTTCATTGTTATTGATCATGTAAATTTTAAATGTCTTGATAATAACAATTATGGTACGTACAACGAAAGTTGTAACAACAACACTGGTAATGCCGTTTATGAGTGTGGCAAGCAGACAACAAATAGAAAAAATAGGGAAATAACATCATATATATATATATATATATATATATATATATATATATATATATATATATATATATATATAGTATAATACACATGTGCGTATATATATAAACACACACACACACATATATATATATATATATATATGTATAATATATATATACACATATGTGTATGTTCATATATACAGAATATATATATATATATATATATATATATATATATATATATATATTATATATATATATATATAGGTGTGTGTGTGTACACTAGCTGACCGACCCAGTGCTGCCCGGGAAAACTCTGAATGACAACTGATATACTCTCTCTCTCTCTCTCTCTTCTCTAACACCCTCTCAACTCTCTCACTTCCTCTTCCTCCCACTCTTTCCTCCTCCTGTTAAGATAATTGCTTCAAATTCATTGCACAGCATTTCACCTCTTCTCACCCTGCCTTCCTGTCGGATCTCATCCACAGTTTTCGAGGTTGCTGAGATGAATGGTGACACTCCGAGACCTTCAAGTCCAAGGACTTCAAGTCCAAGTTTCGCTCCGACAGGAAGGCAGGGTGATAAGAGGTGAAATGCTGTGCATATTTAAGACAATTATCTTAACAGGAGGGGGAAAGAGTGGGAGAGAGAAGTGAGAGAGAGGAGAGAGAGAGAGAGAGAGAGAGTATATCAGTTGTCATTCAGAGTTTTCCCAGGCAGCACTGGGTGTCAGCTAGTGTACATATATATATTTTATATATATATAATATATATATATATTATATATATATATATATATATATATATTTATATAATATATATATATATATATATTATATATATATATATATATATATATATTATGTATATATGTAAATTACATGTATATGTATATATATATATATATATATATATATATATATATATATATATATATATATATATATATGCACATGTGTATTATACTATATATATACATATATATATATATATATATATATATATATATATATATATATATATATATATATATGATGTTATTTCTCTATTTTTTCTATTTGTTGCCTGCTTGCCACACTCATAAACGGCATTACCAGTGTTGTTGTTACAACTTTCGTTGTACGTACCATAATTGTTATTGTTAAAACATTTAACATTTTCATGATCAATAACAATGAAGTTAAAAAAGAATCCTATTTGTTACGTCTCCTATTATGGATCGGACTGCTGTTTGATGAGGCAGGGACATTTGTCTTTGACTTGTATGAATATTTGTGTCCTATCTTCTACGTATCTGCTTGTCCAACTGTTAAGTAAGTACGCGTTAATAAATGCAGGTAGAATATTTATGTGTTTTTTATTTTTATTTGTCAGAACTTGACAAATGGGAGAGAGACATAAAGCATAAGTGGGTTCGACAATGGGTTGGGTCACTCGTTAGGTCTTTTCGTTCATTTATCTCAGACTCACAAGGGAGAGAGAGAGAGAGAGAATCTATTATGAATTAACCCTGTATCAGGAACCATAAAGCTGTTTAAAGATTAACATTTCAATGACCAACAGATAGACCGACTCTTATCTTATCTTACACCATGTTTCGTCAATCTGATTTTTATGGCGCTCGGAGCTAGTGCATGCATGAACTTTATTGACGTCACAACGTGACGTCATGCGCCAGAAATCGTCTTTAGACAAATTGAAGGCTGGGTTAGAGTTCAACGAAGCCCCGAACGACTCGTCATAAAAAAGTATTATATTCATATTATTTTTCTTACTGCGGACGCCATGTTTTGGTCTTATGCCGTTGCTTCATCAGAGCATTCTAGAAGTCTCTCCATAGCTTATCATTTTTTACAGGTCAGCCTAGGTTAGGTTAGGTGAACTGTCTACGCAGGAATTCACATACTTTTGACAACATAACATCTGCTCCTTTTTGCACCATTATTCGCTTGAGGTAGGAATTCTCAGTGCATAAGTACATAAAGAAATAAGACTGCTCTGCCTCACTTCCGAACTTTTCATACAAAGCGCTGGGTTTCTTACTAGCAGATGTATCCTGTGATATGCTTCTGGTTATATACATCACGAGTTCTCGTGATTTCAAGCACTCGTGCACCATGCAAGCACACACACTCAAATATATACGTGTATATGAGTGGGTGTGTGTGTGTGAATAAAAAGGTACGTTTCACGGAGAATCGTCTGCTATATCTCAATTTGCAAGGTCGTGGCTCTCAAGGGCATTAATTATATTCGATGGTGTCCAGTCATGACACTCTCTGCAACTGTGAAATCGTGATGACTTTGTTTAAAATGGTGAAACGAGTTCCGGTTTCATCTCTCGAAAATGGCACCACTTACGATGGTGTAGTACGATACTTGAACTGCCTCGAATTTTCGTCTAGGTATATATCGAGTTCCCCCTTTCCATTTTTCGATTGGATTCCTTTTTCGTTTTCTGTAAAAGAAAGCTATTAATGAGATGGCTTATAAAGTCTGTCCGTCCGCACTACTACTACTTTTCGCACTTATTCTATTCTACCGCAGATCTTAAACGCTACCGAAGCTAGAGGGCTGCAAATTGCTATGTTGATCATCCACCCTCCAATCATCAAACATACCAAATTGCAGCGCTCTAACCTCAGTAATTTTTATTCGATTTAAGGTTATTGTTAGATACATTCGTGAATCTGACAGCGCTATTGGACAGGTCACCTCCCAAACGTGGTTAGATTTTCACGGGCCGCGGCTCATGCAGCGTTTTACCGACAGCACCGAAAGATAGATAGATATATTTTCGATGGCCTTCCTTATTCGCTGTACAGAAAACTCGATTTCGGCGCGTTTTTTCCTTGTTTGAACGGTAACTGTAATAGAGCCTATGTTTTTTCGTATGGGTAATATCCAGCAAATTTGGGGTTATTAGTCTCTGATAGAAGGAACCAGGCAGAAAAATTCGTTGGTTACCCTCACTTTCAGATTGGTTTTAGAAATC
Organism: Macrobrachium nipponense; assembly: GCF_015104395.2. Taxonomy (NCBI): domain Eukaryota; kingdom Metazoa; phylum Arthropoda; class Malacostraca; order Decapoda; family Palaemonidae; genus Macrobrachium; species Macrobrachium nipponense. The sequence goes on along the minus strand of NC_087200.1, from coordinate 197,897,738 downwards.
CACACGGTTAAGAGATTAAACATTACATCACCATGTTGTGGTCTTGTGTCAGAGCTAAACGTAATTGAAGAAGAGGTATCCAGCAGATGACTTAATTTAGCTCGTTTTTCGTAAACTGAACGGTTCTTAATGGCTATAGGCCTTGTTTAAATATCGTGGAATCCAAGGCCTCATATATATGTGTGTGTGTGTGTCAAATGTAGCACGAATGAACGTGTGCTTTTGTGAATATCATAAATTCCATGTAAGAAGGCGAATGAAAACCGGGACTTTCAACAAGTACTTTCGTTGTTTAGTCTACTTGTAGATGTAGACTAAACTACGAAAGTACTTGTTCCAAGTACCGGTTTTCACCCATCTTCATAAAGTGGGTTTTATTATATTATGTAGGTTTATACTTTAAGTATGTATGTGTATGTATATAAGTAAAATATGCGAATAAATTCTTCTGTTAAAACAGGATACGTCTCAAGTATAGAAGGCTCATTAAAACACTTTGGTTCAAAGCTAAAGAATATATTTCTATGGACTAACTTCCACTACTCGATAAGGGTGGAAGTTAACCCACCGAAAAATAGTCATTGGCTTTAAACCAGTGTTTTAATGGGCCTTTTTATACTTTATATATATATATATATATATATATATATATATATATATATATATATATATATATATATACATATATATATTTCTCACCACATACATATGTAATGCTTCACCAACATCGGCACAGTGAGTTTTAGTACTAGACCTTCCCGAAATTGGAGCACCCTGGGCGGGATTCGAACCCGTTCCTTCTAGCAGATGAGACGAAAAATTGTGACACACTCCAAGTTGCATTAATATTTTGTGCCACAGCAGCAGAAAGTTCGAGAGAACTTTCACGTATTTGCAGGAGAGTTCCTGCTCCCATAATTACGATGATTCGATGCTATTGTGCAAAAAAAGTTGAGTATACCTTAGTTTAACCAGACCACTGAGCTGATTAACAACTCTCCTAGGGCTGGTCAGAAGGATTAGACATTTATACGACGTGGCTAGGAACCAATTAGTCACATAGCAACGCGACCTACAGCTTATTGTGGGATCCGAACCACATCATATCGAGTAATGAATCTCTAATCACCAGAAATAAATTCCTCTGATTCCGATTTGGCCTAGCCGAGAATCGAACTTAGGACCACCGGATTGGTAGCCGAGCGCGAAAACCACTCGTCCAACGAGAAACTTATGCCCGGATGTAAATGAGAAGTACTGACACTGCTGGCAAAGTCACAATGGGTATTCAATGACGTCATAATTTCTATGACGTCACGATGGTATGATATTATGACGTCATAGTCGTATAAAACACCCTCGAACGCAGCACTGAAAAGAATAGGTTGTTGCTATAGATAGCAAATATTCCCACTGGAATGGTGATTCCTATTAGACTTCAAAGAAGCCGAGTGGCAGATCTAGTAGTAGATGGTTAGTACTACCCTGAAATACCCAGAGAGTACCCGAAAATGCCAGGAACAATCTCGTGCCAACCAATTTATTCCTCTCACGAACCACTAGACTCATTAGGCAGAAGGATCCGTATCATCCTTAAGGAATCCATTGACCCTAGCGACGACGTGATTTCCAGTATCCGTATCCACAGGAAATGGCTGTGCAATTATTGTAATTAAAATGTGATTTGCCTATTTTTACGTTTCCTGTTTATTAAACACCGCGACAATAGCACTCCTTAATTTTCCAAAGGTGTGGCTTCATTCATGTGGATGCAAACGTGTATACTCATTACCGTCCACAACACACACACACACACACACACACACAACACACACTCACACACACATGCAAATATATATTATATATTAGTAGCATTGGCTTGAAGTAAGAGAGAAACCAGACATGAACAATGTAATACTTACTGGAGACAACCAGTACTTTTTTTATATTTTTTATCTGAGGTTAAAGTCAGCCATGATCGCGCGTCTGACAACGATATTTTACCAGGCCGCCACCAGGCCGTGGTTCACGTTTCATGGGCCGTGACTCATACAGTATTATAAAGTAACCAGCGAAAGCTTTATAGATATATTTTCGGTGGTTTTGAATTATACGCTGTACAGAAAACTCGATTGAGCAGAAGAAACTTCGGAGCAGTTATTACTATTTATTTATTTTTATTATTATTATTAATATTATTTTTTTGTACCTGTTCATTCATCACTTCTCTTTCACTCTTCATTCGTGCACCACTTCCGTCATGTACAATCACGTTACGAAGTATTGCATCAGTTGCCTCAAAGTTCCGGACATTAGGTATACGTATAATATGGAAGTACTCAGCAAGCGGTATCTGGCAATTATTCACTTGACCGCACAGGTGGATGAATGTGCTATGGTTACAAACTAAGTTCCTGTTAATCGGGTACAGTTTACCCTAGAGCAATATCCTTTTCCTGCACAGCATTATAAACAAAACTATTTTTTTTATTTTGTTTGTTTATCATAATCAAAATATATAAAAAAAACATGTAAAATAAATGTTTGACTAGGCCTAATGGTCCTTGCCTGGTCTGTGAAAGGTGGAGGATCCTATAATATGGAGTATGATTTTGTTTATAAGTATTTGTGTGGAATTCTATTTTTTATAACCAATAATGTGTTCTTTTACAGTCGTTATGCCAAATATATAATTGATCATTTGAGAGAAAACTGTTTACGTTCTCCATGATGAGGTAAAACAGAAAAATAAAGAAGTATTTCCATATGTTATTAATATCCGTAATAGGTGGTGGATAATACTGATAGTGAGCAAAATATATCAATTAATAAAAGTTCAATGAATGCTTTAGAATATGATTAAGGAACAACATCATCTAGAGATAAGTCAATATATTCTTTCGAACAAAGTTAAAGGAAAACAACAGGAAATTATGTTATTCCCGTGTAATTAGTAAGGGTGCGGTTTCTAGCCAGTTTCACTCGCATTAAACCATTCATTTATAAAGAAAAAAAAACAGAAAGACAATATCTGAATTCTCCTTCGTATTTATAAAAAATATTCTGTCAATTTGACGGTTTTTTAAGCTATTAAAAAGAAAATTGGCATACGTAAGACTTATTAACGCCAGTCTCCTCAGAATTCGGTGTTCCAGGCGTGCCAACCGAGCGGCACACTTCAAATCCACTTCACCACCATTCTGTCAAGCGAAATATATTCATATGTTGATTTAAGGAAGTTATAAATTATTTTAACAGAACAATCTTTAAACAAATGATAACCTGATAACATTAGATAAGCCAAACTCCACCCCCTCACGTATTATTTGCATCAAATAATCTTTATACAGATGGTATACTCTGTTGACACGGTTGGTAGGCCTGTTGCTATCTAAACATCATGAAATATTTCATAATGATTCGGACAAAATACTTAAAAACCTGCATAAATCACGGTTTTTCATGCAGTTTTATTTCTTACTTGTGGTAATTATAGATTCCAATTTTCATATTATAAAAAAAATATTTAAACAAATTACTGTATGAGAAATAAAAAAGAAAAACTCTCCGAACGATATATTTCGCAAAGCGGTGCAATATATAATAGCGTAATTGCACAATATTTGGAAACAAATATTAGTGCAATCATTCTACTTCATTCCCAATTTCTAATTGTATTTGTTACCATCGTCATCACAAACGTTGTGGCTTGTTCCTTATTGTTATAGGAAAACTATAACAGCGAGGTTGTGTTTACAGACATTAGTTGTTTAATTGTTGTACCTTAACTTCTCATTGTGACCATATATCATTTGTATAAAGTCCACAATAATATCAGTGGTAGAATGCGAGACTTTAAGAAAATATATATATCCCTGAATAGGGTTCGAAAAGTTTATATATTATTAGAAGGTCTCACATTCTATCATTGATATATTACTATAGTAATTTACCAATCCTTTCCAATTAAGATTATTCATAAAGTTTTTCCTCGTCTTTCCAGAGTAAACCATCTTTTTTTTTTTTTTTTTTTTTTTTTTTTTTACCATCAGTGACATTGTCAAGATATCTTCTCTGTCATTTTCACTTCAGCTGAATTAAACTTTATTTCCAAACGGTTAAACTAATCCTTACGTGATATTTATTCAAGTTTATTACTTGCAGCAACTTTATCTTTCTTAGTAATCTGCGTAATTCAGCGCATTGCAATTGTTTACGATAGTTTTCCAGAACGTTGATAGCCTAATGAAAAACATTTCAAAGGAACCAATCTTCTTTTCTGTAATTCTTGAAGTGAGCAGTCTTTCCCGACTATTATTTTCTCTGGCATTTAATAAATAAATAAATAAATAAATGATCCCCTCAAATTCCCTGAAGTAATCATTCGTTCTCCTGGAAATCCCTAATGTGGACAGAAGCGTCATTCCAGGTTTTCTTGGGGATAGTGGGAAGGGGGGGGTGTGATGGGGAGAGGGGGAAGGGAGACCTATCAGCTGGGGTATGGGGAGTGACGTTGAAAGCCCCTTCGAGATTTTTTTTTTTTTTTTCGAAATTTGTGGGCATTGGAGCATTTTGAAGTCATGTAAGATTCGCCTTGGAGGGAATTTAACTGTATTATTATTATTATTATTATATTATTATTATTATTATTATTATTCAAAGTCTAGGAGGGCAAAGCAAGTCAGGGGGTGGGGGGGGGGGGTGGTGCTGGCCCCCCATTAGTATCTTGAGTGGGGCAAAACAAAAGTGGGGCCCCTCCCTCCCAACCGCATCAAAAGACGCCCCTGAATGTGACCAGTGTTGTCATACGTAATTCCCCCCCACCCCACCCCACCCCCCCGTCCCGCCACCACCACCCCGCTCCGCCCCCCCCTCCACAAAAAAAAAAAAAAAAAAAAAAAAATTAAACACAACCTCTACAAGTTTAAAAAAATCCCCTAAACCTTCCCAAAAGCTGTTCTTCACCAGACAATCAGCAGTTAAAAAAAAAAAAAAAAAAAAAAAAAAAAAAAAAAAAAAAAAGAGTCCTTTTCAATCCCAGAAGCGTTGCAATGCAACAACGTTCTCGTATACGCAGGCAAACACCAAATAAATGAATCTTCTTCCCAGCCAACCTTCCAAAATGGTTTCTTGCTTGTGTCGGTTTCAGTGAGGTTTTTCCTTGTCTGAGACGCGGTATTACCACTCCCCGTGCTTCAGGAAGCTCCAAATATTGATGTTTTTTTCTGCAATTTCTTAAATTGAAATGTCCTTCTCTCTAGAATCACGTTGTGTGAAGCGTCCTGGTGTTTTTTTTTTTTGTTTTTTTTTTTTACGGTCCTATTAAAGAATACTGAAGGGGTCATTTGAATCAAATCCTATCCGCTGGGAACACATCTCTCAAAGCTGACTTTTTTTTTATGTCTATTAAGATACTGAAGGTCATTTGAATCAAATCCTATCCTGCGGGAGACACAGCTCTCAAAGCTGACTTTTTTTTATGTCTATTAAGATACTGAAGGTCATTTGAATCAAATCCTATCCTGCGGGAGACACAGCTCTCAAAGCTGACTTTTTTTTATGTCTATTAAGATACTGAGGGCCATTTAAATCTCAAATCCTATCCTGCGGGAGACACAGCTCAAACTGACTTTTTTTATGTCTCTTAAGATACTGAAGGCATTTTAACAAATCCTATCCTGCGGGAGACACAGCTCTCAAAGCTGACTTTTTTTTAAAAATGTCTATTTAAGTACTGAAGGTCATTTGAATCAAACTCCTATCCTGACACAGCTCTCCAAGCTGACTTTTTTTTTTGTTCTTATTAAGATACGGAAGTCATTTGAATCAAATCTACCTGCGGGAGACACGCTCCAAAGCCTGACTTTTTTTTAAAATTTTTGTCTATTAAGATAACTGAAGGGCATTTTAAAATCAAATCCTATCCTGCGGGAGACAAGCTCTCAGACTGACTTTTTTTATGGTCTATTAAATACGAAGGTCATTTGAATAAAACCTATCCTGCGGGAGACACTCTCCAAAGCTGCTTTTTTTTTTATGTCTATTAAGCTACTGAAGGTCATTTTTTTAATCAAATCCTCTCCTGCGGGAGACACAGCTCAAATCGGGGACCCCTTTTTTTTTATGTCTATTAAGATACTGAAGGTCATTTGAATCAAATCCTATCCTGCGGGAGACACAGCTCTCAAAGCTGACTTTTTTTTATGTCTATTAAGATACTGAAGGTCATTTGAATCAAATCCTATCCTGCGGGAGGACCAAGCTCTCAAAGCTGAATTTTTTTTTTATGTCTATTAAGATAACCTGAAGGTCTTTTAATCAAATCCTATCCTGCGGGGAGGGACACAGCTCTCAAAGTGATTTTTTTATTCTATTAAGATACTGAAGGTCAATTTTAAATTTTAATTCTCCTTCCTGCGGGGACACAGCTCTCAAAGCTGACGGTTTTCCAGACTTGGAAACGACATTTCTCGATCGCATTCAGATCATTCATAAATCATATTGCAGTCGCGTATTTTTTTGTAATAATAATAATGAACTTCGTTGAAATTTAGATATCTCAGAAATAAGTATAGTTCGGACACTGGGAAAATATATGCTTTACAGTTTTCAGATGCTTTTTTTATATATGTATAATTCCAGACCGATGCTTTTTATTCTTTATAATCCACGTTGAAATCGAATGCTAATCCCCTCATTCGCGCTTACTTAAGCAGTTCCCGAACACGGTCTAAACTCACTCTAACTCTCAAATGTGACCAATTCTTTCGTTTACACCCAAAAGGACAAATTCGAAATCACAATTCCAGGCCATTGAAGGCGGAATATTCATACAAAGAGTCTGATGAAAACTTCAATGGATTTTAAGGTAATGTAAGACCATCCGATACAACCATATCCTCAGAAATTTGAAATACAACGTCCATAAAAGAAAATGCATCGCTATCGTGACACGGCACCAGATGAGTGAAAAGTAAATTCAGTGAAGCGGAGCATTTAAAAGCTAACGGGAAAGATCAGCTTCGTTCCAGGGGTCATCCTTCTTCAAAGTTGAACGATTACCAGACAAAGGAGCATCGTACTACATCGCACCCGGTCGCGTATTGCCGAATTGTAACCTAGTACTAGCCTCCCTGAAGACAGCGGGACGCCATATCTTAATAACTAACCATAGAATCATCTTGGAAGTAATCTCATTACGTTTCCAACACACAAATGAACGTTAATCTCGACCATGTCAAAAATAATTAAATAAAACTGAGGGTGATGCAATACTAGCTCACATCTCGGGGATTAGCTACCGGTTCGAGAGAAGGCCCTTTTGGGCAATACGTTCCAGCCGCCCGACTGTGCACCTCATACGGCGCTATGTAGGCATTATACTTTGGTTCTTTGCAGCGTCCCTTCGACCCCCTAGCTGCAACTACTTTCATTCCTTTTACTGTACTTCCGTTCATATTCTCTTTCTTCCATCTTACGGTCCACCCTCTCCTAACAATTGTTTCTTAGTGCAACTGCTTTCAGGTTTTCCTTCTGTTACATCTTTGAAGCCTTTTACCGTCAATTTCCGTTTCAGCGTTGAATGGCCTTACTTGCCCCAGTGCTTGGCATAATGCCAAAAAGCTATACAAATCAGAATCACGAACTTGCTCTGCAGTTGCGAAGTTGAAGAGCTTTCCAAATAACATTCTTCCAGCATCAGATCCGGGCAGGTTTAACGTCGTCTATACGTATACCAGGTATTCCGAAAGTAGTGCCTCAGTACACACCCTTTTCCCCGCCCCCACCGGCCCCCCCCCCCCCCCCCCACCCCCCCCCCCCCCCCCCCCCCCCCCCCCCCCCCCCCCCCCCCCCCCCCTCCTCCAGCCGGGTATCAAAACCGGTTCTTGGGGTTATCGAAAAAGGTTTCCTGAAAAATATCAAAATCAGGGTTTTTTTGTTTTTTTTTTTCTTTATTCATCTCTAGATTTCTCCTGTTTCCCAAGCAGACGAGTGTGCAGTGTTGCCATACTCGAAGTCATACATTTATTGGGGTACGTGATTGATCTAGTAAAACGAAATGACGGTAGAGACTGAGAATATTTAAGCCAGTGTTTTTGTAATGGGGAATGTACTAATGCTGGTAAAATGACGCAACGTAATGTATAAGACATCCTTTTATGGTAACAACTCTTTAGGAATGATGTAGCTACTATAGAAAAAATAACTTGAATTTCTTGCTCGTCGGATAAAAATTATTCACTCCTGCAACGCCACAAGATAATTCAAATGAATTACGGAACACAGGGAGGCGAAAAATTAACATTGCAATAGATAAAAAAACGAAAAATAAAATGAATAATAGATAGCAGCGAGAGAATAATATAATGAACGAAAATTGAGTTTATCAATAAAGACAAGAGATCTCTGGGAAAATTCTTATACATACATACATAAACACCACACATACTCTTGTGCTCGCGCACATATGTCTTTATATATATCGTTTGCTGGTGTGACAGTACGAACGAACGGACGGACGTTCACACTGTTAAACGGATATCAGAATGTTCTTGATTACTGTTACCCAGGCATGAAATAATGTGTATAATTTGCCGTCATCCTGTTTCCTTCCTCTTGGTGGGACGTCACATAGACCGAACCTGAAACTTGTCTGGATTTATCTCCTGTTTATAGACCTTTTCTCCTGGTTCATCTGCATGTGTGTATGTATATATATATATATGTATATGTATATATATATTATATATTATACATGCAGGTACATTATACAAGCACTTTGTGCCCCGAAGAGGTGTTAAATACACGAGAGTACTTGGCACTCTCTTTTCGTTTTTTAAACTTTCCCGCTGCTTCAGCTAATAAACAACTCACGTGCTTACTTTTGTGATTTCTTCTTAAGAATAATGTATATATGTATATATATATGTATATATGTTTATCTGTGTGTGTGTATATTTAGATACATATTTTATGCATATATATATAAGTATATATGCATAAATGTACTCTATATATATAAATATATATATATTATATATATTTATATATATATATATATATATATATATTATATATATGTGTGTGTGTGTGTGTGTGTGTGTGTGTGTGTGTGTGTGTCATGTAGTAATGTTGAGGTATACGAATCACTTTTTTGTGGACATACATAATTAATCATATGGACTATGTAACATGATAACCTTTGTTTTGGGCAAAGTTGAAAGAATATTGATGATAAAGTCTGGACATGTGGCTTTTTTTTATATTTTTTTTATTTTATGTAAGATTTCTCATTCGACATCGTCACCTTTGCTCCCATAGTTACTGGTGAGAGCGCATGTATTTATAACATTATCTCTTTTATCAAAGAAGCTGGTCTTCTCAAATATATCTGACAGCTGTGCTGTCTAGTATATACATATTCTTTTCTTTTTAATAATTTTACGGTTGTGATTAATCACAATTCCTTTTTATCGGAATATTATTTTACTTTATCAGAAATTTATTTTATTTTCTTAAATCAAATTTATACGTATGTCTCTCATAAAGATAAATAAAGGTATTTTGAATGTTGTATAATATATTATAAAAGTTAAAAGATCACATTTAGTATTCGTGTCGGTGACCCTGGTAGTTGTGACGCCAGATAACTCTCAATCAATCAATTATACTAAGTGTGTGTGCGTGTGTGTGTAGTGAACGTACAACAGAGTTAATTCCGTCACGTCACTAAAACAGCTCATTTGTAGGCTAGCGCTGAGCCAAACCGGGAATCGTCGTATTGTTATCATAAGAAAGAATTCGGCGCGAATGAAGTATTGTTTCTCAGCCTTCGCTCAGGAGATCTTGCGTGGCAGTCCATGTTGGGGTCAGTCTAGACGGCGACGTTTTTAATAACATGAAGGACACTTCGCTAAACGTGGTAAGTAGAAACGACAGCTGACGTAGGTAGCGGGGAATGATGATTTATTCAGAGTATCTCATGTTTCCGAGACTATAATTCTCGCTTCTAAGAAACCTATTCCTGTTCAGTAACTTATTTTGCATTGTGTGGCAGCTTATATCCACTCCTGAACGTTTTCATATGTTTCATGTATTGTTATCATTATTATTACTAGCAATTCACCAAGCATTACTAAAAGCATATTCTTCTAATGCTTCTTATAAGTGACTCGCTAGTGTTTTTTAACTATTAAAATTCGTAAAGCAACTAAGTCTACGGGCATAACCAGCCCCGTTTCACGGGCAGAACCGACTTCGTTTCAGGAAATCCCTTCTCACCCCCACCCCCTTTGGAGTCGGGTAGGTAGGATGAAACCCCATTATAAACCATCTTACGGGTCCCCACTATAACCCTGCCAAGTTCCATGCCCATCGGACCAGCTGTTTGACTGTGATTGAATGACAGACGGACGGACAGACATAACGCCCATTATAGTATTGAATGAAATTTGCGATGGAAGATAAAAATAAAAAAAGCAGGTCATGGAGCGTATTCCCGAACTGTAGCCGAGTACTGAAACCTTCAATGAAAGAAGCCGGACTCCATATCTTAAAAATTAACCATAGAATCTTCTTAATTATAAATCTCAGCTAATGACACTGATATTAATTTCGATGTGATTAAAGCTGGCGTCACGCCAGTAATGGCTACTGGAGGAAAACAGGGACTGTCAATATATGTTATAATTCGTGAGGAAAATCAGGCAAGTGGCAACTCACCAATCAAACTACCAAACACTTCCGGCGCAAAACGCTTATAGAAAACGGGAAGTAGGAAGATTGGGGCATCAATATTCATAACAAAATCTAACAGAAAATAAATTAGGTCGGTAATCATCTTGTTAGACAAAGGGGGAGAGGAGCCTTTTTCGAAATCACGAATCTAAAAATTTAGAAATTCAGGGCAACACCAGAAAGAGATCTTATTCATTTGATCTCAGATTCCAGAAAAAGCTCTCTGACGGATGCCAGACTCTGGGAATCAGTGACTCGTCAAGATATTCATTACCATTGCATCCTCAATCCCACAAACGTCATTAAAAAAAAGCAATGAACTAAATAAACAATCGTTATCGCCAAGTCTTACTCCAGTGGTCTTCAAACTGTGCTGGTTATCAGGTAGGCCATGAACAGCAACAAAAACAAAAAAATTTACAATTTAAAGTTAGATAAACTATACATTAAAATTAAAATTAAACTATATTTTCTTTTACACGGACCTATAATTATGAATAAACAGTGTATGCAATAATATGGAAATATCTATCTTTCTTTTTCTTATTCTATCCCAGTAATTGTTCACTAGTTAATCTTTAGATCATGAAAATGCTCATGAAAAGAATCTGAGCATATTTGCATATTGAATTTATGAAAATCTATATTTTGAATTTATGGTAATAGCATGTCATAAAATTCCAGTTCCAGGAACTATATATATATGTTGTATTTCGAATTTATCAATCCCTATTCTAAATCTGAAGTAGTGGGCCATGGGTATTTGGAGATATCTAAAGTAGGTCATGACCTCAAAAAGTTTGAAGACCACTGTCTTACTCGAATCTTATGCGTTTTCCTTCTACCATTGAAGCACTTAGTGTTTCAAACTTCGTCCTAATATTTGGAGGTATACTGGAAATTACTATATGTGTTTCATTAACTCTCCTACTTAACGCAAAAGTTCCTCGTTGGACGAGTGGTTTACGGTCTCCCAACATGGAATCAGAGGAATTTATTTCTGGTGATTAGAAGTTAATTTCTCGATATAATGTGGTTCGGATCCCACAATAAGCTGTAGGGCCCGTTGCTAGGTAACCAATTGGTTCCTAGCCACGTAAAAAAAGTATCCAGTCCTTAGGGCCAGCCCTAGAGAGCTGTTAATCACCTCAGTGGTCTGGTTAAACTAAAATATACAAGGTGTCCATAAAGTCAGTACCATTTTAAGTATTTATTGCGCAGAAACCATGTAAAATAGAGTAATGCAGTTTATTGTAGAATGTTTTACACTTAATCAAGTTTACATTCAGAGCTGTTCATGAGCTTGCCACACTTCGTAGACACATTGTTAACATTGTCCAAACAGTTGACGCTGATAAGTTGCAACGTGTATGGTGGGAGATGGAATATCGTCTCGACATTGTGAGGGCAACTGGAGGCGCACATGTGAAATGTATTGCATGAAGTGCCCTGAAGGTAAACTAGAGGAAATGCAGAACATTCTACGAAAAACTGAATCACTCGATGTTATATGTTTTCTGAGCTATAAATACATGAAATGGTACTGGGACTTTATGGACACCCTGTACATTACTTGAGCGTGTCAGTGACGTCGGTATAGAGAACCCTCCACTATACCTTTTCAAATGGTTGTTTGACCTATGGTTAAATGTCATTTTTACCTATCCTGGTCTTTTTTATGAAGCACATCAGTCAATTCAGTAACTACCATAAATTAGGACAATGTTAGAAACACTCAATGCTTAAGTGGAGTGGAAATCTAGACGTCTGTTTAAAAGGTGTTCACGAAAAACACTATATTTCATGGCCTCTGGAGTACTCAGTAGAATAAAGAAAAATAATTGATAAATGTTTATGAAAATTTTAAGACATTATATCACATTTATCATAATTGCAGATTGACAGAATGCTTTTATTATCCTAACTTCAAAATTCATCAACCGGCAAAATTATTTTTAAGATGATGATGATGAGGATGATGATAATAATAATAATAATAATAATAATAATAATAATAACAACATAATAATAATAATAATAATAATAATAATAATAATAATAATAATAATAATGATATTTATAATAATAATAATAATAATAATCTGAAAACCATGAAGACGAGTGGCTCAAGAGTGCATGGGAAGAAGGGCTGATAAAAGTAGACAGAGACCCAGAAATATACAGAGACAGGAGAATGACAAACAAAACAGAGGAATGGCACAACAAACCAATGCACGGACAATACATGAGACAGACTGAAGGAATAATAACAGCGGCACAAGATCAGGCCCTAAGAACCAGATATGTTTAAAGAACGATAGATGGAAATAACATCTCTCCCATATATAGGAAGTGCTGTATGAAAAATGAGACCATAAACCACAGCAAGTGAATGTCCGGCATTTGCACAGAACCAGTACAAAAAGAGGCAGCATTCAGTGGCAAAAGCCCTCTACTGGAGCCTGTGCAAGAAACACCAGCAACTTGCAGTAATAAGTGGTACGAGCACCAACATGAAAGAGTGATAGAGAATGATCAGGCAAAGATCCTCTGGGACTATGGTATCAGAACAGATAGGGTGATACGTGCAAATAGACCAAATCAAAAAGAAAGTATCACTCATTGATGTCGCAATACCATGGGGCACTACAGTTGAAGAGAAGGAAAGGGAAAAATGGATAAGTATCAAGACCTGAAACTAAACATAAGAAGGATATGGGATATGCCAGTAGAAATTGTACCCATAATAATAGGAACACTAGACACGATCCCAAGATCCCTGAAAATAAATCTAGAAAAACTAGAGGCTGAAGTAGCTCCAGGACTCATGCAGGAGAGTGTGATCCTAGAAATGGCGCACATAGTAAGAAAAGTGATGGACTCCTAAGGAGGCAGGATGCAACCCAGAACCCCACACGATCAGTACAACCCAGTCAAATTGGAGGACTGTGATAGACCAAAAAGTAAATAAATAAATAAATAAAAAATAATAATAATAAATAAAAAAGGATTCGGGTATAAATATATATATATATATATATATATTATATATATATATATATATATATATATATATATATATAAATATATATATATATATATATACCTGACCCCTTTATTATTTCGGTTCAAATTTCTCAATTATTATTATTATTATTATTATTATTATTATTATTATTATTATTATTATTATTATTATTATTATTATTATTATTATCAAACCTCAAGTGACCCAATACTTATTGATCGTTTCAACTTACAAATATTAATTTTGCCAAATGATGAATTTTGAAGTTTGGATAATATTAGTACACTGTCAATCTGTAACAATAATAAATGTGATTAATAGCTTTAGATTTTCATAAACATTTATAAATTATTTTGTGAGTCTACTATGCATTCCAGAGACCATGAAAATACAAATAGGTTCTCAACCACTTTTCCAGGCAGATATTTCATTTTCAGCAATGCATTGCTTCTCTATACCCTACTGGACTGTTCATCAAGAGTCACGCCATACCACCGTGTCACCCTAATGAGCAGTCCAGTAGGCGGGACTTTTAGGATGTCTGTGACCCTTCAAAGGTCCACTCAACAAGCACTTTAGTTTGTTTGTTTTATAAAATTAAAAGCCGGAAGCAAAGGCCTGAAATTTAAAAAAATATTTTTGCAGGATTTGGTAAATTCATTATCCTCTTGCAAAAGAAAAATGATTAAACCCATTAAAAAAACATTTTGTCGTCCATTTTATATATAGAAGAAAGCATCTATTTCTGAAATGTCATGTGGATGTTCATCACAGAAAAATCTCTGTGAAATAATACTATCTCCAGAAACTAGGAAGTGGAAATGAAATGGTGCAGTACTTAACTCGGTTTCATTTTTTATCCGTTTTCAGTTTGGTTTTGAGATTTTGGTTAATGGGTGGTTTTAATTCTCTTTACTTAAGGCGTCGATCTGTCTGGCGCCTCCTATATCCAGCTGCCTCCTGACTAAAGTTGGAACATTTCCTTCACATTCTCTTAGAAACTATGAGACAATTGGTATTTCCTACTCTCTCTCTCTCTCTCTCTCTCTCTCTCTCTCTCTCTCTCTCAGTGGCGTAGCTATTGGAGAAGTCAGGGGACCCTGCCCCTACTCAAGTGCTTGGCCCCTACCAGTGAAACCCCACCCACCTCCAAATTCCACCTCTTGCTACCTTCACAACTTATAAGGAGCCGAGAAATGAACGGATATAATCACAGGTGTTGAACACAAACACGTTTAGTTAATGATATTCTGATCCAAATTGATATTATCAACTAATGTATGAAGTGACTGAAACTATAGCAGGTTCACTTAAGGTAGATTCTTGGGTGAGCCCTAGACCTACGAGACGTTCGTTTGGAGGCCACTGATTGGCTAGGAGCTGCCTACCTCCCAGTACCAGCCAATCAGCGGCCGCCAAACAAACGTCTCGTAAGCCTAGGGCTCATCTAAGAATCTACCTTAAGTGAACCAGCTATAGTATATTTTCAATTCTGAATAAGTACAATGCAATTTCCTACTGCTACTTAGAGTTGATTTCCAGGGAAAGGCGACAAAGGAGAGGAAATAGGAAGGGTTGAAATTTTGAAGACGAGATTTTGGAGGGTCATAAGTCTTCTGTGATATTGATGATAATATGCACTATTTTCATAATATTTACATAGCAAGGATATTGTACTAGAGTTGAAAAATTACAACTCGATAATAGGAATGAGGATTGTGTTGAATATATAGTAAATTAACATCGCAGTATTTGATACATTTGCATATGGAGTTGAAAATTAATTCGAAATTGAGCTCTATATAATTTCAAATACAGGATTACTAATTAATATTCTCCTACGTTCACATGGACGTAGCATTGGAAAATAGTACATTTTACTAATTGCAGAATTAATACATCAGTTTTGTGTCATTTTCTTTGGCCCCACCTAGGAACTACCCACTGGTAGAATGCCATCTACGCCACTGTGCGCTCTCTCTCTCTCTCTCTCTCTCTCTCGTAGTAGCCATCTTGCTTGGTGAGACGTACCCGCGTGAAGTCAGATTAATCAACAGATATCACAAGTTTAACATACGACTAGAATTTGAGAAATATCTAGAAGTGTTCGTGAACTATCGGTGATAAGATTAGTGTGAAAATAGTAGGATAAAGCGTCTTCTAAGTTAGTTTAACAAGTGTAATACTGAAATCAGAACAAGATGGCAGTAAGTTCCAACTGCGGGAAGAGGTGGCATAATTTAGCTTGCTTGGCGGATTCGCAATACGATGAGGTAGCAGGAAGGGAACTGGCATTTCTCATCTATGAAATCAGCAACAGTCCTAACCAAAAAGATACAAAAGCATTCATAGATATATTAGAAGGATATAATCCTTCAAACTGGAACAAATCTAATGAAAACATCTTGAAAATAATTGAAGAAGTTCCAAATAAAATCCAAGTGGTCAAGAGACTCATAAAGAAAATATACATAAACCAACATATTCCGACAAAGAAATGAATAAGGTGAATCTTGTGAATATCCTAATTGATGCATTAGGAAAAAAGAAATGCCAAAAGCATGCAAACTGTGTAAGGTTTGGTAATAGCATAGTCAATCCACAAAACCTAATCAGAAAATGTGCTGCATGCAACATTCCGACCCATCCACAGTGTGCTGAGGTAATGCAAGATTTGAGAAAAGATACAAGAATTTTTTTGTTCAACATGTCTATCATGGATAGACAATGTTATTAAATCAAGATTGAATGTACAAATAGTTGAGGATGAAGAAGAAGAGGAAGAAGAAGAAGAAAAAGAAGAAGAGGAAAACGGAAGAGAAGTAAACAAAAATGAAATGACAGAAAAAAAATAAGGAAAACAAAGAACAAGATAAAGTATGGATGCAGAGATACTCATTGATACTACATATGAGGCAATAAAGCAGCATACCTACGAAGAAATAAATTACGATATGACAACAGAAAAGCAAATCCCGAAGAGGCTCTACCCAGATCTACACAATGACGGGAAAGAGGAAAAAAAATAGACAAGAAAGACAAAATCTGCAACCTTTTGAAAAGAGGGAATTGCAGATTTGGAGAAAGATGTTACTACAAACATCCTAAGGTATGTCAAAACTATGAAATATATGGTAAAATGTGCATACTTAGATGGCTATGGGGATGATTTCAGAGATCTGCATCCAAAAATATAAAAAAAGACCTAAAAGAAGGAAAAGGATGTAAGTTCGACAAAAAATGCAAATATATGCACCCTGTAGCCATGAATCATAATCAAATAAATAACCAACCAAGTAATAAAATCCAAAATAAGAAAGAAACAAATAAAGAGAGAAATCAAGAATATCAGGTAAAAGAGAAAAGCAAACCACCAATGAGATATGCAGAGGTGTCAGCAAAAAATTTCAAAGCATCAGCTCCGAAATTCTACTCAAGAGATAATAACTGTATTTATTATGCAAGAGGATATTGCAGAAACGGAGAAAATTGCAGATTCAGACACAAAATGAATAATTATGATGAAGGAAGATCAAATATTATGGAAAAGTTGGATTTTTTAATGTCAGAATTTCTGGAAATGAAAAAAAGAACAACATACCAGAACAGGAAAGAGACATGGGAAAATCCTTATTACTACCAATATTAAATGAAGGAGAAAACACGCAAACCATCATAGTGATGAATGCGCAGGGTTTAGTTACGAGTAACTCAATAAGAAAAATAGAGTACTTAGAAGAACTAACCCAAAATGAAAAGAAAATAGATATAATGAATATAAGTGAAACCTGGTATTCCCAAGAGACTGGGAATGATGATCAAATAAAAGGGTTCCAAACTTATAGATCAGATAGAAAAAATAGGAATCAAGGGGGAACCGCAATATATGGGAAAGACAAAAAACAGGAAAAAAATATATGAGAAATATAGTAACTCAGAATGTGAACTAATAGCGGTAGAATTTGAATCTGAAAAATTGATGAACATAGTAATATATAGACCTCCTAATACTAAAGAGTTTGACTTAATAATTGAAAAATTGGATGATATATGTAGAAATCACAAGGACTGGACTATTCTCCTATCTGGTGACTTCAACTTTCCTTTCGTAGAATGGAAAGAACGAATAGGAGACTGTGGTTGTACTTATACATATAAAAAAGAGAGTAATAGTAGTGCAGAAGATAAGAGGCAATTTGAAAAGCTATTAGATATGCTACTAGAATACAACATTCAACAAATAAATCACCTGCCAACAAGAAAGGAAAATACTTTAGACCTGTAGTTTGTGAACGAGATGAATTATGTTAAAGAAATAAAAAAATATAGTTTATAATGCGAGTATTTCAGATCATAATGTCATAGAATTAACAGTTCATTCCAAAGCAAGTGAAAATAGAGATAAGCAAGAAATGAAAAAGTGGGAAGGATATGGAAAATACAACTTCTACAGTAAAATATAAAATGGTCAGAAATTAATGAAGAATTAAACAAAGATTGGGCATTAACATTTTCGTAAGTGATGACATCATAAGGGTAAATACGGAGATATTATATATATTGGAGAAAATAGTGGATAATATATACCGAAGAAGAAAAGTAAACATCATTCATGCATACCAAGAGACAGAAGGATCTTGTTCCAGAAAATCAGAAAGTGGAAAAAAGGTCTTGCAAAAGAAAAAAATGCATGGAAAGTTATAGAACTAAAAAGTAAGATAGAAAATGCAGAACAAAAGATTATACAATCAAAAGAAAATGAAAAACGGGACTTGGAAGAAAAAACCCTATTAAATATCAAGCAAAAACCCCAAACTATTATACTCATATGCGAAGAAGATGAATAAAAGAAGAATAGAAAATAGGCCCTCTGAGAATTGAAGGGAGATTAACGAATGAAAAAAAGGAAATTTGCAACATACTGGCAGAACGATATAAGAGAGAATTCACCCCTAGAATAGATAATGAAGATAATGATATAGAAGTAAGGGACGAAAATAGTGAATATTTAGCTGACATAGAAATTAATGAAGCTGATATTGTGCAGGCAATTAATGAAATTAAAAATGGAGCTGCTGCAGGGCCAGATGGAGTCCCTGCTATTTTGTTAAAGAAAGTAGTTCATTCTATCGCAAAGCCACTTGCAATATTATTAAGACAAAGTGTAGATACAGGCAAGATTTATGATGAGCACAAATTAGCATATATCACCCCTACTTTCAAAAGTGGATCAAGACTAGAGGCAAGTAATTATAGGCCTGTGAGTCTAACATCACATATTATGAAAGTGTATGAAAGGGTAATGAAGAAAAATATTATGAAACATTTAATAAAAAATAATTTGTTTAATATAGGACAACACGGTTCGTACCCGGAAAAAGTACACAAACCCAACTGTTAGTCCACCGTGAGAACATATTCAAAAATATGAAAAGCGGAAATGAAACAGATGTGGTTTATCTAGACTTTGCAAAAGCTTTTGACAAAGTAGACCATAATATATTAGCAAAGAAAATTAGAAAACACAATATCGTAGATAAAGTAGGAAGATGGTTAAAAGAATTTTTACACAACAGAAAACAGATAGTTATTGCAAACCGATGAGAAATCGGATGAAACCAAGGTAATATCCGGTGTGCCACAAGGTACGGTGCTAGCTGCAATATTGTTTGTTATTATGATTGAAGACATAGACAGTAATGTTAAGGATTCGGTAGTGAGTAGTTTCGCTGATGACACAAGAATAAGTAGAGAAATTACTTGTGATGAAGATAGGAACGCTCTACAAAGAGACCTTAACAAAGTATATGATTGGGCAGAGGTAAATAGGATGGTATTTAACTCTGATAAATTTGAATCAATAAATTATGGAGACAGAGAAGGAAAGCTATATGCATATAGGGGACCTAATAATGAGACAATCACAAATAAGGAAGCAGTTAAAGACCTTGGTGTGATGATGAATAGGAACATGTTATGCAATGATCAAATAGCCATTCTGTTGGCAAAATGTAAAGCAAAAATGGGAATGTTGTTACGGCACTTCAAAACAAGAAAAGCTGAACACATGATTATGCTTTATAAAACATATGTTCGTAGTCCACTTGAATATTGCAATATGATATGGTACCCACACTATCAAAAGGATATTGCACAAATAGAGAGTGTACAAAGGTCCTTTACAGCTAGAATAGAAGAAGTTAAGGACCTAGACTACTGGGAAAGACTACAATCCTTAAAATTATATAGTCTAGAAAGGAGAAGAGAACGCTACATGATAATTCAGGCATGGAAACAGATAGAAGGAATAACAGAAAATATCATGGAACTAAAAATATCAGAAAGAGCAAGCAGAGGTAGATTAATAGTGCCCAAAACTATACCAGGAAAAATAAGGAAAGCACACAGAACATTAATCCACTACGCACCAGCATCGATAATGCAGCGTCTATTCAATGCGTTGCCAGCTCATCTGAGGAATATATCAGGAGTGAGCGTAGATGTGTTTAAGAATAAGCTCG
>NC_087200.1:197769952-197872452 GCF_015104395.2 Macrobrachium nipponense | reverse complement strand
CTGACTACTGTGTTGACGGAATTAAGAATTCTGATGGCTCTGTTGAATACTTCACGAGCTTTTGTTACAAAGATCCTGTAGCAACACACAAGGAAGCCTGTGCAAACAGTAAATGCCTTAGGAAGTGTTGTAAACATGGATATTCAATGGACAAAAATTATTACAGTTGTTTGCCAGACCCCAATTCTACTTTCGTTCCTCCTACTGACACAGATATTTCTAATTACAATGTTGTAATCGGGTGGCCATTATGCACACCACCAACCAGAGTAGACGAAAAGATCAGCGTAGACAGGACTGGCAATCTTATTCTCAAAGACAGAGTGGTTAACACACCTGATTTCTGTGTGGATACATTCTTAGACAATGACGACCGACAACAGAGCGCCTTGGCGTGTCTGATGGAGACTTCTTTATGGTTAGGTGTGCGAGCATATCTTTTCCCCATCTGTAATGTTATCTCACTTGTCTTCCTGATGATTACAATCGTTAGTCATCTGTTGGTTCCTCGACTGCTGGCAAACGGAGGTCTGCACCAGCTGTGCCACGTGATAGCTCTTTCCATCGCCTACATCACCAGCTTCACGGTTCATGTGTTCAATAATCGGTTCACTGATGAAGCCTGTGTCGACATAGGTGAGATCCAGTTTACATTTGCACACTACATACAGTAAATACAAAATTAAATCTGCCTGTTGAAACGGGAGTGCAAACATTTCACCCAGTTTGCTGTTTTTTGCTGGTTTTGGTAACGTTAGTTTATTGTAATGCTGAGATAGTGCGACCTAGCTATTTAAAATTCAGCTGTGGAATTCAGGTTAAAGTCTGGTTGGCGTGGACAGTTTTCCATATGCTATGATCTGCAAATGCCAATTAGTACACAGTTAGTAATGTTCACAGAATTGAAATACTGGGTTGTCAAGTACAATGAACCAAATGTACTTTTTGCCTTTCAGCCATTGCTATGCAGTTTGGGTTCCTAACAACTTTCTTCTGGCTGAATGTGATGTGTTTCGAGATCTGGAGGAAGCTGAGGTAAGAGACTCGTCTGACTGGCCCTCAGGACTTATTTGAAAAATATCATTAGACATAGTCTGTAAATAAATGTTGAATATCCTTTATCTTGAATGTAACGAATGGTAAACCTACCCTTAACCTGAAGATGGATCAGCAACTCTGTGGTAGACATTAAAGGTGCCTCACACTGAGGGACCTGGTCCAACCTGAACGAGTTGTAAGGTAAACAGTATTCACAGGATTCCTCAGAGAAGGGGACTAAAATGATGTTGAGTGCAGAAATTATGTTTTCAGTTGTACCCGAATTTGTAGGGGTGTGGCTTTGTTTTTGGCCCATGATTATTATTAAAGAATTTTTTTATTCATTTATAACTGTGTCTTTTCAGGAGACTGAAAAATTACCGTCCAGTCAAGTCTTACTCTCATAAATACTACATGATGTATGGCTGGGGAATTCCCTTTTGTATATGGTAAGAATGCAGCCTTTCTCTGCTTGTCGTTATGATATGAAATAGTGTTATTGCTTTTTGAGATATTTTGTAAAAACTATTCGTTTTCAGCAAAGGTTTTCAAGTTTTTTGAAGTTCCTTTCAGTGAATTGTTTGAATATCGATGAATCTTGCATGATCACATTCCATTAATTTGCAATTGAGACATGCTTATCATATTCATTTACCTTTCAGTGTGATTACCATTGTGATGCAAAAATGTGCCCCTGATAACGTCTGGGGTGTGATTAAGCCATATATCGGTGTTTCACGATGCTGGTTCAGAGGTAAGACCAACATTGTTGTGGAGTCTAGTGCAGTATATCTTAAGAGTGAATAGCTGTAATCTAATTTCACATTTGCATTTTTCCTTACAGCAAATGCAAATAAAACCACTCTATTAACAAGAAACCCCAGTTTATCAGAAACTATTAATCAAGGATCTATAAGTTGCCTGTTAATACAGTCAGATCCATTCTTAAAACATTAACTTATCACGTCTTGTTCAGTCAGCGGTACTGAAGCTTTGGCCAAACATGAACACCCTATATGCTGTATATAAATTTTAATTAATCTCTCATTTTGTTTGTCTATCAGTCATCAATGCCTCCTTCTTGCAGAGGATATTGCCCTCCTGATCTACTTCTACGGGCCCATAGCCGTGTTGTTTCTCTGCAATTCGGTATTCCTCGTCCTCACGTACATTAACTACAAAATAATGCTTCGCAACTACAAAGAAACCACCAATGACTTGAAGAAATTGGGGACTGGCGTCATCAGTGACCAACGCAACATGTCCTCCAGTATGCCCTCACGGCAGATCACTGACCACGTCCACGAGTAAGAAATGAATCAGTTTTGTGTTTTATAAATGTTTCACTTGCAGGGTGTTTTAGAATTCTTTACTGTCAAAGATTATTAGAACTGTGTCCCTTACATAGCATGTTTATTCATATAAGCAAAATAATTTTGTTTTCAACATTAAGCCTCTCTTGTTTGGTACCGTCCCTGTTTCTTGGGGGATCATATAATTTAAACGAAAGACCTAAACATTTTCTTAACACTTTGATAGCATAACTAAAATGTCGAGTTGATCTTAGATTAAACATTAAAAGTTGATGCAATACAATGTTGTGAAAAAAGTATACATTGGTTTAACCAGACCACTGAGCTGATTAACAGCTCTCCTAGGGCTGGCTCGAAGGATTAGATTTTTTTTATTTACGTTGCTGGGAACCAGTTGGTTATTTGGCAACGGGACATACACCTTATTGTGGGATCTGAACCCCATTATATCGAGGAATGGAGTTCTAATCATCAGAAATACATTCTTCTGAGTCTGCGCTGGCTGCAGCTGAAGAAATTTATAATGACCTAAAATCATTGATAAAGTCTTTGTAGTCCTGCTTGATGTATGACAAAGAAACATTAGAATGAATAAAAGTTCTGCAAACATCAAAAGATTCGTAATTACTTAAATCTTATTCTTTTTCAGTTTTAACCAAAAGCTGAAAATCTTTATCCTTATGGCTACATGCTGGGTTACTGAAGTGCTGTCTTGGAAAATACCTCCTCTGGAACTCTGGTAAGTCCTAGTAATTTCCTTTAATTTATTGCATGAAAGATACTGCTCACCTACATGATTCCTGTGAAATAATGGAGCGAGAACGATACAACTTTCATAAGATGTAAAACTTCAAATGTCGTTAAGGATTTTGGATGAGAAATTATCATGTGTCGCAGCTAGAAAATTAATGTTTTGACGTGCGAGAGATGATATCAGTTCACTGCACTTCTGCCAGAACTTTATGACTCACTGACTATCAGTGCGAACTGGGACTCAGACAAGGAATTGTCACTCTTTTTAAGGTGTGTCCACACGGTCGAACAATGCCCAACGAACAGACATTATTACCATATCACAGGCGAAGCAGGATGACGCCATAATTGCTGAAACGATGGAAGTAGATCTGGCAACAAACAGTGGTACCAGATGAGGCTGTATACCACTGTTTTTTACTCTGCTCACAAGACGAAGACCGGCAGACAATTGTTAAGTGGTAACAACGTTTGTCCGTCAAACATTGTTCGACAGTGTGGACGCACCTTTACAGAGTGCTGTAACTCTCTTGAAATGTTTTAAGGAATTTGGCTAAAGTGAAGTTGCTATTAAGCGTACATAAAGGAAATATTGTGATAATATTACTTGAGTATATTAGCTGTTGACTACTAGGGGTTATGAATTCACTGGCGTGGTGGAGAGAAAAAAATAATTTCAGTCTAAAGCTTTTGTATGAAGTAATGCCATGGAAGGAGTGGTATAATTATTCACATTAGGTTGAACTCAATAATCGGTTTTAAACTCTTATAAAACACGAAGTTGCTGGTTTGTATTCCTTCTAACAAATTGTGCCTAACCAAGTATATCGGTGAACTGCATTTTTTTCAAACAGCTCTCCTCTGGTGGCAGTAAAGGGGTGTTAAGACGTCTTAGTGTCGTTAATAGTCAAGTACAAAACGCGAAAATAGATGAATTAGTGCAGATGTCATCTCAAACCACGATTTGCCAACAGAAGCATTTGTAGATCTAATTGTCAGCCATTTATGTCACGACACGCGAGAACTTCCAAGTTAATCAAAAGTAGTCGCAGGAAATAAGAGAGTATCAAAACTGTTAACTTGAACCTGATGCAATTCTGAGAGTTCTTAGGTTAACGTTTTCTGCAAAAGATAATTGACTTCGAAGTAGTAGTTAGGATGATTTATGCTGGAGTTCACACTATTCCTGGCAAAAACATCGATTAATTTTACAACACGCAATAGTAAACTTCAGTTACGTTTTCATTGTACTGCATTGCCTTAAGAAAGACCTGCCCTGTACACTAAGTCTTCTGAATTTCACATCAAAGCTCATGCATTTTCGTTGACGTCTTTGGTCCTTCTCTTTCAAAATCATATCAGCGTTATCAGAATAGCGGCAGTTCCTGATGAATATGAATGATGATTTCGAGTATCTTCAGTTCTCATTCCAAATTCTTATAATTTGCTTTGAAAAGACGCGAGTTTAACTGAAAGTATTTGATTTAACGTTCTTTTCTGTTTAAGAAGTATCAGATTTCGGTTCCTAAATAACTCGCTCTCTTATTTTTCCAGTTTGTTCCCCGGTTACTCTAAAGGCCTGTCCACATGGTCGAGCTTTGTTTGATGAACTCTGTTCAATGTGACGTCAGAAGCGGAGAAACAATGGTTAAGGTTCTGACTTTTCCTGCATCTGACGTCACATCAAACATAGTTCGTCAGGCAAAGCACGAGAGTGTAGACGGGACTTTAATCTAACTCGGGCTCATTTATGGTATTACATGTATTGTTTTTGTTCAAGTGGTTGTAAGAGATTTCTCAAGTGGTAATATGGACTTTCCTTTCGATTCATGAAAGAGCAAAGGTTCATTTAATGAATAATGATGCTATACAAAGACATGTTTGATTCGTTTGCTCAATTATTTATTCCCAGCTATATTTCTTATGTCAGTTTAGGTCGGCCCACCTCGCCCCTGAAGCGGGTTCATTTTGAAACAAGATTCAAGTGTACTGTCATGGCTTAACTCTTGATCCTTGTCTTTCCAGGGCTTTAACTGACACCCTCAATTCCCTGCAAGGCTTCTTCCTCTTCATCATCTTACTGTCAAACAGCAACAAACGCAAACACCTGGAGGAGAAGTACCCAAGGCTGTTCTCGTGGATAAGGAAATCAATCAAATTCCCTACTTTTGTGAAGAGATGGCTGCAGAACAGTGTCAAATTGTCATTCTCACCGGTCAGCTCACTTACGTCAAGTATCAGCCGGCAGCTATCCAATTCAACAGTACTCAGTACGCTGACCTCCTCTATCAAAACGCCTGCGCCCTCGTCAACATCATTCAAGTTGAGCTCATCATCTCCATCTTCTGAGGTCCAGAGTTCTGTGTCCTTGGATGACCCTGAGAAAGGAGTTATAGTCCTCTCTCATTCTTCCCTCCAGCCTTCGGACAGCGATCAGGGCCTTGCCGCAGATCCATCCCCTCCGAGCTCCAAGACTCCAGAGGTACTGCCGAATTCACCCTGCTAATAGATGCCACCAATAAAAGAAAGAAAGACAAATAGGCAGCTGAAATTTCCTTTGGCATTAAGGAATGCTTTCGTCTCCGTCCTTTGGTGGTCATTAGTTCCAGGACGCCGGTTCTGCAGTCAGTAAAAAAAGTAGAAAAGTACATGACAATCTCTCAAAGCAGAGGGCAGACATTTGTTTAAAGAATGTTTGGCGTTTCTTTTTCTTGCCTAAATTATGTACCAGTACTTCCTTGATGAATCCAGGACTGTGAAAAATCTCCAAGGAAGTGAAATTAAAGTACAAATTTCTATAAAATAGGTTAAGGCTGTTGTGTATGTATGTGTACAAAACGTATGATTCTGTATGCTGTGAATAAGTTTTGCAACTGTATTGTGTCTAGCCTTATGTTTAACCTTTGACACTCATGGGACTGAGGAATCTACTGTGATTTTATACTATAATATTACTTTTAAATATGTCCCAGTTGGTGCTTGAGTGACCGGGTTTATATTGCGAGTGGATGTATCTTGCCTTGTGCTACAAAAAGCCCAGAATTCAACATTTCCTGAAATGAAAGACTTAGTTGTGTCTTAGCCATCACCTTCTCTGTGAGCAACAAGTTTTTGCCTGGCGTAATTATTGTCGTACTCTTGGTAGCTAATGCTAGACCCCTATAAAGCTTTTCAGATTGTATCAATTCTGAGTATGTCCTTATATCGACTGCACATTTTTAAGCCAATGCATATCCAACCTTCCTTTTGCTTTTAGTGTTTCTAAATTTCATTCCTAGCAGTGTGAAATATTCACTCTGCTAGTCTGAGAGTGCAAAGGTCTACTCCTATGCACCTGGTTCTCGGAAGGAGTGTAATACTAAATCTATTTCTCAAGTTATCTTGATACAAAATTATTATTTTTATAAACCATACCAACATATTACACCCCTACTGTACAGATATTAATATCTCTTGTTTCCTTTTGTACTGCAGCTGCCCATGTGTGCATGGAGGTTAATGTAAGAATTTTATTGTTTACTCATTCGCTTGCTGGCAAATGTGGATGTATTTTATATATAAAAGTTTTTGGTGTTTTATGAATGTTATGTAAATATAAAAATGACCAACATCAATTGTCGTTTTTACTGCAATAGACACCTTAACTCTAATATTATACTCATTTATATTAACATATTCAAATGTGAAAAACAATTAAGAACTGGTTCCACTTGTAAGCCCTGGTGGACGTCCGTCCCGTGTAGCCTTGATTTGATAGTCATCCTGTTTATATATATAATTAAGCGCCTTTGGATCAAGATAGATGTGCCTTTCTAGAGACAGAAAATCCACAGGAAAACCGCAAAACGAACTTGTCAAGAGCCACAGGTCACCATCTGCAACCAGAGACCGATTTCTTCAAACTTGTCCTCAGAGCAAATTACTGTGATTGAAGTTTGTCCCCGCTGGTACTTTGGGTGTGGGTAGTGCCGTCAGTGCACCTCAATCAGTGCAATGTAGGCATTACTTAAGGTTCTTTGCAGCGTCCCTTCGACCCCTAGCTGCAACTACTTTCATTCCTTTTGCTGTACTTCTTCTTCTATCATACTGTCCACCCTCTCCTAACAATTGATTCATAGTGCAACTGCTTCGAGGTTTCCCTCCTGTAGCACCTTTCAAACCTTTTACTGTCAATTTCTGTTTCAGCGCTGAATGGCTTTAGTTACCCCAGTGCTTGGCATAACGCCAGTAATCTATATATATTTAAGTAAATATAAACACAATGAGATTATTTTCAAGAAGATTGTATGATCAGTTTTTAAGACATGGAGTTCCGCTCTTGTCAGGGAAGGTATCGGTCTACGGTTCGGGAATATGAGTCTATAAAACTGAACCGAGAAATAACATCACAAGCATCTCGGCCTTAAACTTGGCTCGTGGGTGCCTGATTGAGGGCATTCCTCGTTGCCTTCCTTTTCATTTAAATTCAAGCCAACTTTGCTCTTTTGTATTTAGAGTTGACGTAACCCTTGCTGCATCATGTAATTCCATTTGCTTGATCAGTCTCTGCAACAACAGGTCAACAGCGCCTCAGTGGTGTGATCGGTATGGTCTTGGCCTGCCACATCGTGGCCGCGAGTTCGATTCCCCGGCATTCCACTGAGGTGTGAGAGATGTGTATATTCCATTGAAGTGTGAGAGATGTGTATATTCCATTGAAGTGTGAGAGATGTGTATTTCTGGTGATAGAAGTTCACTCTTGGCATGGTTCGGAAGTCACTTAAAGCCGTTGGTCCCGTTGCTGAATAACCGCTGGTTCCATGCAACGTAACAACACCATTAAAACAAACAAAAACAACAGGTCTATAGATTTAGACCTTAGGTTGGTGGCTACTTTGTTTAGAGATTAATAGTGATAAGGCTAACAGACTTTACGGTACTGCTGGACAGAATGTCTCTATTGCGTCCCAACAAGAAGCTAATGAAAACTGCTGAATTAGAACTCATGTAAGATGGCCAAGTAGGGTTAGTCTAAACTGCTTTTTAAACCATTTTTTGCCTTAAGTGTTAAAGATTCCTCACTTTCATAATTAGAAACGGAATTTAATATATTCATTCAGTTTAAGCAACCATGGAATTTAAAGTAGCTCTTGAGCCTTACGCAAATATTTTAGATTTGATATTGTAATTCCTTAACGACTGCCGGAGAGTCCATTAATTAAAGTGGAAAAAACGGCTTTATTTTGTTTTTCAACTGGATTCAACAGGAAATTAGGTCTACTCATTAGAATAGAAAATCTGCTCTGATCTGCTCACTGCTAATGAATGACCCAGAATTTCCCTAATTCGAGATTGCCGACGCTACGGCAACCGATGCCGAAATTACCTTATCATCCAGACTATTAGAGGTATAAATCCGTATATTTTTCAGGTCAAGGAATTCATTCAACACGGTAATATTTGACTGTGTGTGACCTATTTTCAGATAATTGCAACCATCCTCTAAATTTCTTGGTAAATAACAATTAACTAATGATTTTACTTTTGATTTATTTAAACCTACAGCATGTTTTCACGTATGTCATTTGTCATGTTTCTAAGGTTGACCGTGTTTGAATTTCATTTCATTTGTACAGGTTGCATGTGCATGGAATAACTGCATGATTGTAGTATGGATCAATGAAGTAAAGACTGAACAGATATGGCTTGTGTCATCTGTAGAAAAGCAATTAATTTATACAAGTCCAAAGAGCATGTCAACTGGCAGACAAAGGGTGTGCTGGTACTAACAGAGCAGAAAAAGAGAGAAACTTGTATGTTCCAGATGTGGTCTTTAACAAAAGTCATGATATCCTTGTGCACAAGGATATCATGTGCACAAAGTCTGCAGGCACACAAATCCCAAAACCATCAAGTCTACCAAAAAGCGCAATTCTTCTGAAGTGGGTAGGGCAAACCTGAGATCAGAGGAGAAAAATGTCTTTAATTACCCACTGCTCCTTCTGTGGAATGCTTGTTGAAATGTCACTAGCAAAGAAAAACCCCTACCAAAGACTGCTACAGATACAGCCATGTTGTGACTTTAGCATTCCAAAAGAATATCATTTGTCACTGTCACATCAGGGAGGATGATCGGGCCTGGAAAGTCAAGTCTCGTCTTTCTACGATAAATTATCTACCAGCTGGGGAGGCTCTATAATATTACACGTGCAAGGATCTGTTCATGAAGGGAAAGGCTCCTCTAGTATTTGCATCTGACGAGTACAAATCTTTTGGTCGACCTAGAAGCACATCCAAAGCTGATGCTGCTCAATATGCAATTGATTTTCTGGAAAACAACGACGATGAGACCATCACACAGCAAGATTTGCACCAAATTATGATGAGAGAGAGAGAGGCATGACTGAGGTGGAAGTGTACACCCCCAAGCAACTGAAGCAAGAGCTGGAGAACCACTATGGTGCAAGGGTATCAACTACCACCATCAGAAATTGTCCCAATATCATTACTCTAAAGTCCAATGTTAAAACTATTATCCAAGAAGCACATGACATAGCAAGTGAACTGAAGGAACTCTCTGATATGGTCAGACTTATTGAAACAGTTGGGGAATTCATAAGAACGGAGATAAAGTCCATGGAACTTCATAATGAGTAGTACTCAACTTCAGAAGAAATGTGTTCTGTTGATTCAAATGTTGCATACTACCCTTATTCATTGCAACTGCTCCTAAGCAGCGTTATCAAGAGCAGAAATGCAAAGTAGCATGTGGCCTCAAATGGTCAGGCTGTCATGCAATCCTCATGTCCTAGCTCATTTCTCCCACCCCTGCAAGTTGGTCTCAGTGTAACAACACTCAAACACAAGTATGGTCATCGTGATCTGGTTGACATAGTCAGAAAACGTGGCTTCTGCTCTTCATACACAGAAGCAAACAAGTATAGATGTAATGCTGCAGCAGTGGAAGGTGTTGATTTCCCAGAAGAAATTGCAGGCTCTTTCCTCTAGTACCAATCAGACAATGTTGACCACGACTCCAGAACCTTCCTGTAGAAAGTGCCAAATCAGTTGGTTACACCATATTGAAATGTATGCCAGGCAAATTGGTAGCAGAGCACAAGTTCTGCAAGAGAGATCAGGTTACCACACTTGCTGCCTCAACTTGCTTTGCAGTTGGAGGAGCATACCTGGAGATTGACTCAAACCCATTTGTTGTGGCAGGACCGGGACTTTTGACAAAGAAGCCTTGTTTACATATGAGTTATCAGCTTATCTCACAGCTCTGTTTGATACCAGACTCCTAATGTGTCTTCCAGACATGGCCATACTCCAGACAGGTCTTGTGAAGAAGGTACCATCCTGTGTAGTAAATCAATGTCTAAGTGATGTGGTGTGCGTCCTTGATGGTGGTGCACTCTTACAACGATTGCCATGGCCTAGCCAGACGACATATGCCACTCTGTCCAGTTTGTATATGTGGTATATACTTTATCACTACAGACATGCTGTTGTCATATTTGATGGCTATGGAAGAGGTCCCTCTAAAAAGGATGAAGCACACCAGAGAAATGCCAGCTCAAACATCGGAGCAGACGTTATCTTTAAGGCAGAAATGCAGCTGACCATGAAAAAGAAGACTTTCCTTGCAAACACCAGGAACAAACAAAATTTTCTGTACTTCATTGGTAATGAGCTGAAAATAGCTGGAGTTGAAGTCAAATACAGTGCTGGTGATGTCAACTACGACATTGTGTCAACAGCATGTGCTATGGCCAAAAGGAGATCAGTGGTAGTTATAGGGGATGACACCGACCTGCTGGTCCTGCTCCTGCACCATCTAAGTCCTAGACATCATGATATCTTCTTGCAGACAGCCAGCAAAATCCTCAACATCTGGAACCTGCAAGATCATCTGACTCCTGACCTTACTGTATCATGGCTCTTCCTACATGCAATCACAGTGTGTGATACAACATCAAGGTGATACGGCATAGGAAAGGTCATAGCAGTGAGCAAATACCATCAGCTCAAGGATCATGCCTAATTATTCATGAAGGCAAATCAATGTCATGATGATTACAACAAGAATGGGCAAGCTGTTCTAGAAATCTTATGCAACTGCAAGCCTGGAAATAGCCTTGACTTTGAAAGAACCGCTAGGTTCAGTAGCAAAGTGGCGTCCAGGTCGATTTATCTACCACCTGAATCCCTTCCATCCACCTGTGATGCAGCCAAGTACCACAGTTACAGAGTGAACCACCAGGTACAGACATGGCAAGACAATCATCATGATCTAATAAAGTGTGGTTGCTTTATCCCCAAAGACCAGAATTTAGAGAAATTCAAGCCAATGAAGATGACCCTCCAGCATCTTTGTTGAGACTAGTCAAATACAACCCTCATAGCAAGTGTGACAAAAATACTTGTTCCTGTCACAAAAATGGACTGTTGTGTACCCTAGCTTGTGATCACTGCAAAGGAATTACCTGCACTGATGCTGAAGTAAACAATGAAGCAGAGCCATGGATGATTTGACTTCCTAGATATCAAATTTGGGAATGCAATTAAGGAATCTTGTCACATTCAACCTTTAATATCTCCTCAATCTTATTGAAAATGCTTTAGATGAATTCCCTGGCCCCCAAAACATAGGATTACATACCTTTCTTGCATTTATAGCACTTGTAGTTAGGAAGATGTTTACTCATTTTTTGGTATCGAATATTGGTGATGGCGGCCATCTTCGATTAGGGCCAATTTAGGGCATTAGGAGTGAGCAGATCAGGGTAGATTTTTTATTGTGGCTATTAAACCTAATTTACTGTCAAAATCAGTTGAGAAACAAAATAAAGCAATTTGATGCCTAGAACGTTGGAAGATAGAGTATCAAGTGGATGGATAATTTGTAGGCGTCTATAATTCATGTGACGAGCTCATGCTACTGTTTTGTATTTTTCTTTCACTAAGCCAGGAAATCTTCTTCTTTCCCACTGTTATCCCTACATTAAGAGGACGGTTGCCTGATGCGCCTTCTCGACTGCATTCTATCACAGGCATCATCCTCCAACAACATCAGGCAGAGTTTATTATTTGGCAAAAGGGGTTTTTACGACTGCATACCCTTGCTGTCATCAACCACAGTTATTGGAAGTGGGCCTAGCCTTTTACTAGAAAGTGTGACTGCAAGGCAGTACTTTCCACAGTTATTGGCAGTGGGCCTAGCCTTTGACTAAAAAGTAAGACTGCAAGGCAGCAGTTTCCACAGTTGTTGGCAGTGGGCCTAGCCTTTGACTAAAAAGTAAGACTGCAAGGCAGCAGTTTCCACAGTTATTGGCAGTGGGCTTAGCCTTTTACTAAAATGTAAGACTGCAAGGCAGCAATTTCCACGATTATTGGCAGTAGGCCAAGCCTTTTACTAAAGAGAAGACTGCAAGGCAGCAGTTTCCACAGTTATTGGCGGTAGCCTTTGACTAAAGAGTAAGACTGCAAGGCAGCAGATTCCACAGTTATTGGCGGTGGACCTAGCCTTTTGCTAAAAAGTAAGACTGCAAGGCAGCAGTTTCCACAGTTACTGACAGTTGGCCTAGCCTTTGAATAAAAAGAAAGACTGCAAGGCAGCAGTTTCCACAGTTATTGGCAGTGGGCCTAGCCTTTTACTAAAACGTAAGACTGCAAGGCAGCAATTTCCACGAATATTGACAGTAGGCCTAACCTTTGACTAAAAAGTAAGGTTGCAAGGCAGCAGCTGTCCTTTTATTCGCCTTTTTACCACACGCAGGACCTAGTGGTAGTATTCCTACGCCCCTACCACAGGCTTTAACTAAGCCAGGTAATCCTACCATTCAACTGAGTGCTTGAAAAGTTATTCTAGAAACAGAAATATTTGTTAACAAATTTAGTATTTTACTTGTTGTTGTTTTATTTAGAATCATTCGTTTATGAGGGCACAGATATAGCTGTAAGTCTTGTGTGGGGTTTATAACCTGGTTATAAGCGCCTCAGTGGCGTGGTTGGTATGGTGTTGACGTCCCACCTCGGTGGTCGCGAGTTCGATTCTCGGCCATTCCATTGAGGAGTGAGAGATGTGAATTTCTGGTGATAGAAGTTCACTCTCGACGTGGTTCGGAAGTCACGTAAAGCCGTTGGTCCCGTTGCTGAATAACCACTGGTTCCATGCAACGTACAAACACCATACAAACAAACATTAACCTGGCTATGATATTGACACTCAATCCGCATTGCATCAAGGAGTTGTCAAGGTAGGCTTTTGCAATTTATTTGTCAGTTATTTGATGTGGATTCCTAACGGTCTGTAACGTGGCCTCTATCTCTGAGCAATTGCTATAATTGTTCAAAGATAAGAGTCAAGATACTTTTCATGAAACCCTTAAGACTCATACAGCAGCGTATAGTGGTTAATGTATAATTTTTTTTTTTTTTTGCTATTCGTAGAATCGTGTCCATAAGTTTTCCTTTTATGCTATCAAAGCATTTACTTTACTATTAAAAGTAACACTTGCGCTGAACAAATCAAGTGTTTGTACGTACATCTTCTAAATACATAATTTTTTGAAGGATCTATCTCATGTCAGGACTGAGGATGAAAAAATGGAGCAGCCATACTTCTCTCTCTCACTCCCTCTACATACATACATACATACATACATACATACATACATACATACATACATATATATATATATATATTGTTACGAAGTGCCAAGTATCTGGTTACCATTCATTAACTGTTACCTCACAAAAGCCAGACACCTGAACCCTCATCACAGGTATTAAACGACTGAATACTTTAAAGGCAACAGTGATCCCTTAACAACTTACCAGTGTTGCAGAAAATCAGACTAAGCTTATCAAAACAGGTGTGAGGTAATCTTGTAAGTAATTAAATTAATCAAAGGGCATCACTCCATTAACAACTTTAAAAGTCTATGTATTTCCCTGATTTCAGAAGTCTAAGTACTTCCCTGGTTCTAAGTCACTTCAAGTAAATTGAAGGAAAGCAAATCAATTACCACTCTATGTTTCTACCTATTATCAATATAATCAAATGAAAATATACTGGTTAGAAATGAAATACTTATAAAAATTTTAAATACAAAAATTTATTATTAAACTCAAAATTTATAAGTGAAATTCACAATATCAGGGAAAATTACTGTTACTTGAAAACAAAGTAAAGTTTAATTAATTCTTGAATTAAATTAAGTAAAATTAAAACAAAATTAATTTATCACAAAATTCAAGAAAATTAATTAAATTGAAATTCAAAAGTGTTAGGCAATAATTGAAAATTTGAAATTAATTCACAAGTGCTAAACAACAATAAAATTTGAAAAGAATTCTAAGTAAATGCAAATTAATTCACAAGTGTTAAATTTAATTACATGTGCAACGACTAATTAATGAAAATAACTAAGTCAATTAAATTGTGAATGCAAATGAAAATACAGAAAAATGTGGACAGTATCAAAATAAAAAGGCACACTTCAACAAGAAAATTAAAAAATGCACAAAATGAAACAAACACAAAACACAAAAATTTGCAATGTGTAAAAGTGTAAATCTTTTCACTCAAAACATTGTAACCATCAGTTTTTACCAAACCTTCATAACCATCTGTTATTAGTTAACCACTGTTCCTATCCGTTATTAGTTTCTTACCAAACCATCATAACCATTAGATATTAATTATTAGTTAACCACTGTTCCTATCAGTTATTAGTTAACCACTGTTCCTATCCGTTATTAGTTATTAGTTGCAACTAATAAAAATATAACACACTTTACCTTGGTATACCAACTTCTTTCTTTGCTGCAGTCTTGTTTCACTTTACCAAAAACCAGGCGCCGTTACGAAACAATGTTTGTTCAGATTCCAGAAAAACACCATAATCTCAATGATGTCGAGAGAGAGAGAGAGAGAGAGAGAGAGAGAGAGAGAGAGAGAGAGAGATCTGAACGCCTCGCGGTTCTAAGACATAATGAATCTCTCTTCCTTACGGAAACTGGACAGGGCAAATGACACAAAACATTTTTGGGCAATAACTCTTCCAGAAGCTTCGAAATCTTACGCAACTTTTTATACAAAATGTGTAATCTGCACGTGGTACTCGGCAAAGACATACACATATGAGACCAGTCTGTTAAAAAAAAAAAAAGACATGTACTCTACTCGATTGACACGGAGGCTGAGCGATAATTATGATTTGTAACCGAGATGATAGTCAGAGTTGAATTAGCCATCATCATTGGCAGAAGCGATCAAGCCATCGTCATTGGCAGACCTGTACAATCCTATCTGATATTCATCATGTAATCTCAGAAGAATAGATGTATTTTTTTATACTTCGTGTTTTCTACTAGAAACCTCACAACAGAAAGAAGATATCATCATGAGTCGAAATATCTCCGTTGTCATAACCAAAGAAGATACCAAATTCGTAAGTTATCAACAAACCCCAAGACACTCCAATGAGTATGGAAGTGCATAACCAACCGACTTAGCGTAAGATTATCGCAAGTCTAACATAACCTCATAGGGCGCCTTATTATACAAGGCAACAGCCCTTTCATTAGTTAACTAACAAATCTTGTCCTATTCACCTGTAGCGGAAACACTATGACTTCCGAGCCGTATGGCTACGTGTTCATTTATTCTTGTTATTTTTATAAATGCTGAAATAGCTAGTATTACAACTATCGATGCGACCCTCTTGTAAATCAGTTCAACTTAGATTTCCCAACTGAGCGGTCATCCGACCAACCTTTCCTATACTCCAGTGATGGAGCTAAGAAATAAAGTTGTTAATACATTAACTCAGTACGTTTGAGTCATCTCCCTTATTCTGAAGAAGAACCAAAATCTACTAGATATCACTGAGACGAGAAGGGGAAAAAGAACCACAATGCTTGCATATAACCGTCGCAAGAAAAGACATACAAACTGTCGCTGGCCTATACCATTGTAAGAGGTGGACAGCGGACAGTAAGAAATGTAATATATTACATTTTGTATACAGATAAATTCCATATCTGTAAATAAACCCATGACCCAAGGGGTCATTGGCGAATTAGGAGTGTAATCTAAACGCCATAACAGGACGTGAAACTAGACCATACTATGCAATGCTTGCAGTAGCCTGGTTTGCATTTATCTGCATAAACATTTAGGATGACTTGTAAAGAGGTCATAACACCTTCCATGGGAAGCGGTTGACCTATTTACCTGTAGCGGAAACACATGACTTCCGAGCTGTATGGCTACGTTCATTTATTCTTGTTATTTTTATAAACGCTGAGATAGCTAGTGTTATGCTATCGATGTGACCCTCTTGTAAATCAGTTCAACTTAGATTTCCCAACTGAGCGGTCATCCGACCAACCTTTCCTATACTCCAGTGATGGAGCTAAGAAATAAAGTTGTTAATAAATTAACTCAGTACGTTTGAGTCATCTCCCTTATTCTGAAGAAGAACCAAAATCTACTAGATATCACTGAGACGAGAAGGGGAAAAAGAACCACAATGCTTGCGTATAATTGTCGCAAGAAAAGACATACAAACTGTCGCCATCCTATACCATTGTAAGAGGTGGACAGCGGACAGTAAGAAATGGTGGCAGCCCTAAATCTACAGTTACAAAGAAGTATCTACGTCTACCGATGCAATGGAATCATCGAGAATCAACTATAAATCAGAAGTAAGCTGAGGAAACAGGATCTTCAATCAACAGGCAACTGTAAACATCCTGCGAAGACGAAGAAATGTCCTTCATCGAGACGAATTCAAGCATCCAAATCAACGTTTAGTGAACGACTTTCATCACATATCTTCAAGAATCAAACCGGACATGAATGCAGCATCAGATCTTCAATGGGAAGTGAAACATTCATCAAATAAACAATGCACGACCAGAAGCCAAGGCAAAGAGATTGGGTCAAGCACAGAGCAACGCGAGAGAGAGAGAGAGGCTGTGACGTCATCACGAATACAACAGTCTTCCTGCAACGCGAGAGAGAGAGAGGCTGTGACGTCATCGTAACACAACAGTCTTCCTGCATATATACTAAAGCTAAGTACATCCTTTATCCATTCAGGTTTTATCAGTGAAGTGTTTTACATCACGAGTCGATCGTCCATTATTCCTGGGGTGAGTTATACGTAATCTTAATCTTCCTTCATTACAGGAATCAATCTTCAACTACGAATTCTCGCCTGCAGAATTTTTTTTTTTCTCTTTGTTGCTAATTCCTTTTTCTTCCAGAAGTTCTCCGGAAATATCTTTATCACATTATCTGTCTTTAATATAATCATTTTGGGGGACTTTCCTATAATCTGCAACACAGCTTTACTTCTTTATTTTATATTGCATATGCATTTACGCAGTGGACGTGTGTACTCATATAGATACTTTGATAGGATCGCAAGGAATTGTAGTGACAAGAAAAAAGCAAAAGTTAACATGGCAACCACTGTGGCTGGCTCTTCCGCACCCGGTAACCCCAATCCCGTGGTTACTCTAGTGAGTGCTAGGTCAGCAATAGTCCCTTTTCAAGGTCGGGTCAATGGGTTCCTGCCTCAAAACGTCGAGTCATGGATCTCATCAGTAGATGCTCATTTAAACGCAAAATGCATCACAGACCCATCTGTACAATTACAGGAAGCTAAAAGCTTCATAGACTTTGCTAAAGGAGATGCAAGCTCTTTCCAAGAGGTGGTTACATGGGACGATTTCAAAGTTAGGCTACGTGCTATATATGGCGGTGAAGAAGCCTTAGACGTAGGAACATCCTTAATCAAGCCTCTATGACTCAGCTTAATGTTGTAGAACGGGCGGCAGTAATTGCCGACCAGCTAAATGAATATCAAGATAACTTACGTAACTCCACTTGGGTTACAAGAACCAATATCGCCGTGAAAGATTTCATACGGCTAATATACTTGACTTGCATGACAGTTATGTTGCCTGAAGCTTTAGTACGGTGTTTTGACAAAAAGCTAACGCCCGACAGTACGGAACTAGATGTGTATAAACAGATCAAAAAGCACATGTCTAAGTGTACTGACCTCGATCCCTTGCTTACTCAGGTTTTTGCAAAAAATGAAAATAAGCCACAACAAGTAAACGTAGTTAATAATAATCAAGCTGCAGGGATGACTTGTTACAATTGCAAGCGCCCAGGACACATGATTTCAGACTGTAGGACGCGTTTTTGTTCAATTCATAACAGTTCCACTCATTCATAAAATCGTTGCTTCTCGTGAAATCAACAGCAGAATCCTAGAAACACGCAAACTGTTGCTAATGAAAACAAAAAGAAGAATCCTCAGTACTATAAGAAGAAGCAGGCGAACAGCAATGCTGTTCAACATCAGAAACAAACAAATCGTGCTTCAAGTAACTCTGTTCCCGGGCCGTCTAGCCAAAACTCGCAAGGTCAGGCAAATTTTCCGAGTGTGCAAAGCAAAGCAAATACCACATAGTCAACTCCAACGGGGGAGAGGATGATGTTGGGTCATTCATATCAACATCTTTTGTATCAAATAATCCATTTAATCATTTACCAGATCATTGTGAGACAATCGATTTTCCTATGAAACACACTGCCGAATCCAAAAAATCAGTGCAGGTTCCCGTAGATTTGCAACAAATTCACGCAATAATAAGCCAAAATGAATTACGCCCCACATTACATGCAGTAAATTTAGAGCACCGAT
The DNA here is from genome assembly GCF_015104395.2 of Macrobrachium nipponense. Lineage (NCBI taxonomy): Eukaryota > Metazoa > Arthropoda > Malacostraca > Decapoda > Palaemonidae > Macrobrachium > Macrobrachium nipponense. The sequence continues at coordinate 197,853,635 of NC_087200.1, read as the reverse complement.
CCTTCACATTATTTTTTTATTCTGGTAGTCCACGTAATATCATGGATTTGCGGACTCCCCACTTGCTGTTTTCGAACTTTCCTATAGAGAAGTCCGGAGTAAGGCTCTCGGGGATCGGAAATAATGAATTAAATGTGGTAGGAGTAACTCATGTTCAGTACAAGGTCGGTAAGCGCACGTTTACCGATACCTTTATCGTTGTACAAAACATTGATATGTATCCAGCTGTAATTATAGGATACCTGTCTATGGGCACTCAAAACATTACCTTAGCCCTTACCAAACACGGCGTGTATATCAAAGGAAAATTCTATAAGTCTTCTAACACCTTAAAATCAGTTTTGGATAAAAAGGAGACAACAAATAAAACAGTAACGTATGTTGAGGAACCAATCACTTGTCTCATGAATCAAGAAATAATACATGCGACCCAACAGAATTCTCACTCACCCGTAATATCAGCTTGCACGCAAACTCTCGAGCCGAACGTAACTTTGAATATATTAGTGCGTGTAAAGAAAACTTTGCCGGGATCTGAAATGTTAATCCTTTCCGACACTCTGAAAACTAACGGATTGTCCGTCACACAAGCTATATATACAGTCGGCTCACAACAACAATGTAACATTGAAGTCTGTAATAATTTGAATACCACTTTAGTAATTCACAAAAATCAACATATCTTGGATGTGGAAGTTTATAAACATCGCATTCTTACCATCGCTGAGATCAATCACGCTCAATCAGTTGCGGATGAATCCCTTTTGCAATCTATTAAAAGTAAAATCAATAAAGACATTCAAGAAGAGGAAATTCAGCAGAGATTTCTTGATCTTTTAATTAACTGAATATCATGATGTTTTTCCACTACTGAGGGATCCTTAGGAAAAACGGATGTCATAGAACACCAAATAAGGTTAAAAGACAAGCAGAAAGTTATCTATGTACCTTCATACAGACTCCCTATGAAATTCCAGAATGAGATAAATGATGAAGTAGGTAAAATGCTAGAAGAAGGAGTCACTAGGAAATCGAACAGCCCTTATAATTTTCCGTTAATAGTCGTACCGAAAAAAGATCAAACTTGGCGTATCTGCGTAGACTTCCGTCGCTTAAATGAGGAAACGATCCCTGATCGATTCCCAGTGCCATGTACTGACGATATTTTATCTTTGTTAGGTCAGAACAAATATTTTACCAGTTTGGACTTACTTAAAGGCTTTCACCAGATACCCATAGAAGAAGAGAGTATCCCATACACTGCCTTCAGCACAGCCAGGGGACATTATGAATTTTTGCGTATGCCTTTTGGTTTACGTTGTGCTCCCATAACATTTACTAGAATGATCAACATCGTGTTTGGAGACTTGTTAGGGGATATCCTACATGCCTATGTGGACGACCTTGTAATCTTTTCTAATACCTTAGAAGAACATCTACGTAAACTGGAGCTAGTGCTACAGAGACTAAGACAGCATAATTTAAGGGTAAAAATAAGTAAGTGTGAATTTTTCAAAACAGAACTAGTCTATTTAGGTTTTACGGTGTCTAGTCAAGGTCTTAAAGTAGTCCATGATAAGGTGTCGGCTATCCGTAACTTTCCGATACCTACTAACGTCAAGGGAATACAGCAATTTCTGGGGTGTAGTGGGTATTACAGGAGGTTTATACGCAACTACTCAATAATAGCCGCTCCCCTAACCGATCTTACGAAGAAGGGCGTAGATTTCATATGGTCTGAGAAGCATCAACAGGCATTTGATACCTTGAAAGATGAACTGTGTAGTTCTCCTATATTAAAATTTCCTGACTTCGGTAAGGAATTCTTTATTGCAACAGACGCCTCAGACCTAGGAGTAGGTGGGGTATTGCTTCAGCAATATGACAAACAGTTTTTCCCTATAGCTTTTTATTCACGTAAACTGAGACCTTCTGAAAGTAAATATGCAGTAATAGATAAGGAAGGGCTAGTTATTGTTAATTCACTAGTGCATTTTAAGTTCATAATATACGGTTATCCCGTCAAGGTTCTCACTGATCATAAGCCCCTAACCGACTTTTTTAAAGGCTTTAGTCACAGTCCCAAATGAACTCGGTTGCATATGATCATCCAAGACTTTGGCGCGAGGATCGGGTATTTACCTGGGAAAAGCAAATATCATTGCTGACGCATTATCACGCAACCCCACGTCATCTTGTACGGAGCCATTAGCTGAATTAATATATATATCAACATCCATGCCTATTGTTAAAACTGTATCTGAACAGGAAGATCTGGGCTGGAGCACTGAACTAATACAGACTGAACAAAGAAAAGATCAGCAATTAGAAAAAATCCTAAATGCTTTGAACGGAAATCCTAAGGAAAAGGAGTATATAAAGTATACGCAGCAGAATTATATAATCAAAGATAATATTCTGTGTAGATCCGTGACAAGGAAAACCCGCAACACACCACAGGTGACTAACGACCAGGTAGTAGTACTAATCTCACTTATACCCACTGTCTTAAATTGGTTGCATGCAAATCCATTGCATGACCACCCGGGGTTCTCCATCATGTCACAGAAAGCCAAATCATTATTTTATTGACATACGATGCTTACAGATATAAAAAAGCACATAGCTAATTGTCGTACTTGTCAGGAAAACAAAGGGCACACGAAGACACCTGTCAGCTTAGGGGCTTATCCTGTGTGCCCAATCAACTCTTTGAAAGAGTACACTTAGATTTATTAACAGGGTTTTACGAGTCAGACAGAGGAAATAAGCACCTCTTAGTAATCATAGATGCGAATTCCACACATGATAATCTCTGACTCGGGTGGAGAATACAATAATCATTTCCTTAACTCGTTGTGTGAATTCCTTTGCATAAAGAAAATCAATACCATGATCTACCACCCAGAGTCGAATGGGCTAGTGGAAAGAGCAAATAGAAAGGTTTTAAACATATTAAGAGTTACACTCGGGGGATTGGACCCCAACTGGGATATTGCTATACCTGCGGTACTAAGCACTCTTAATCACTCATATCATGTATCTATTAAAATGTCGCCGCACGAGGCACTGTACGGTACCCCAGCTTGAATGCCTTTCCATGTATTTATGCCTACAAACAATTTATCAAATCCTCTAAAGGATGTTATGGATGCAAGCATAAGTCGATATAATATACTTCGTAAGAATCTAGAAGAATCACAAATCATAATGAAAAGAAATCATGATAAAATAGCTAAGCCAACTAAAACATATACCGTGGGTGATAAGGTATACATACAAGTATATGTACGCAAGGGACTCAACTGACACCTAAGTTTGAAGGCCCGTTTAACATTTTAGAAATATTAACGGCCAATAGATTTAGAGTTCAAAACGTATCCCAACCCACTGATAAGAGAATCGTACCATTGGCTCACATCAGAAATTAAAAGAAGGGTAGAAGGAAGTGAGGGAAATTTTTGTATCTATGAAACTTGTATAATAACTTATATATGTATATAATATTTGTATATAAACATTTTTCTTTAACATGAGTAATTACATATATTTTACTCATTGCAGGTTTCCAAAATGAAGCTTTTATTGTTAGGAGTGGTACTGTTCGTTCAGACATCTTTGTCGTGTGGGAAGAGCGCTAAACAAAAAATATAGATTTTACACATGGCACCATTATTGAAAGAACAGAAGACGATTTCATTACAGTAAGCAATATAGTTATAGAAGTAGATATGCAAGCGATTTTCCTACCGGAGGATGACGTCATTAACCTAAAAAGCGACCTGTCGAGGTTCGCTGTTTCGTTGAATGAAATGCACCAACGTCATTTTCCTGTTAATCCAGAGAGTTCGCTAGCACAAACATGACTTGCAAAACAAAACTGCTGAGGCAGAAGGTCTGGCTCGAGATCTGCTGATGTGGACTGTGCAACACAATAGCCTAGAACGACGCAACCCGTTTATCTTTGCTACACTAAACATCTTTGGATCTGTTGCAAGTTTAGGCTTAGGAATTTCAAATTGTTTTAAAATTAATGATCAGAATAAGAGAATTGAGTTTTTGCAACGTGAAAACGAACTAGTTTTGTCAGAACTGCGTAAACAATTATCATCAATTAATCAAATAATGAGTTTGGTGAACGAACATTCTAGTAATATCGATCAGATTATGGAAGTGCAACACTTGCTGGCAACGTTAGCGTATTATAGTTCGAAAATAGATCATATCCGTACCAAAATTTCACATTTTATTGAGAAATCAAAAGACTATGAGGAAGCTATTACGCTAGCAACAAGGGGTGTTTTATCACCACATCTTTTGCCTATTAAAGATCTGACTTTAACTTTGGAGAACGGACAGGAGAAACTGGGTTATGTTCCTTTGTTAGACGCCCATAAGATAGAATTTTATTATAGTTTAATATCAGTAAGCATTGAAAATTATAGGATCATGATTACAATTCCCTTTGATTCTTCTGATGCCTGGCAGGCATACAAAATCGCACCGTTCCCAACTTCCATGACGAATAACTCAAATCCAGTAATATCCAATTTGACGGGACACGTATTGATTTCCCCTGATAAGGAAACATATACAGTCATTAAGGACTTAGATAAATTCACTCACTGTTCAGATGCCATGAATAATAAAGTTTGTACAGCTGACTCCTTTGAATTCCATCATATATCAATGGATTCATGCGAGTTAGGTATAGTGCTAAACGGTTCTCTCTCCCATACACACGAAAGTTGTCTGAAAAAACTTTATCCTTTTGACGATAATAAGTTCAATTACAGGCTGAACAACGGCTTGTGGATGCAATACGACAAGGAAGGCTTTCAAGTCTCGTGCCCGGACGGGTCAACGGCCCACTCCCAGATCTTCGTTGCAGCTGACGGTTGCATCGGGACGTCCACGAACTACACGGTCCGAGGAGTTAACACTATCATCAGGGAACGGGCCTATTTCGCGAATTTCACATGGACCAGCACAGTCATCCCATCCTTACCTCTCCCATACAACGCGAAGGTGGCTCATCGTTTGACGCAACTAGCTGAGATGGACCACACGTCAACGACTTATGCGGGGGGGGGGGAATCTTCGTTTCTACGTGTTGCTGGCCATGATATGCGTTACGGTGGCGATTCTTATTGCCGCTAACATATTTGCTTGGCGTAGGTTAAGGCGAACACAGATGGATCTTCAGAGGAACATTGTGCCACGTCCAGACAACACTCCTATTGCGCTGAAAGCATTTACCGTTAGAGCCATTTGAAATTGGCCATTTCACTTGACTCGGAGGAAAATTGTCTGGAATCGAGTTGTGTGTGAAAAGCGGTCCGTACGCTAGCAATATGTAGGACAAGAAACTCCGAGACTTTGCATTTCATTATATATATGAACAGTTAAAAGTATCTTTTGGGCACCTAATAAAATATTGAAGCCCTATATATTAAAATGTCAGTGCGTGTACGTACCTGGAATCTATATCTTGTGCACAATCATATGACTTATAATATATCTATATCTTTACCAAGAGTAACAAATATTCTTAAACAGTTACCCATGATCATGTATAAATTATGTATCTCCACGGGGTAACAACTATTCTTAAACAAGTTACCTATTACTATAACCATTCATGTATACATGCTAACCTCTTATTTTTGTGGTACCTCCTAATCATTTACTAACATTATGCCATATATAGCATACATGGATCTGTATTTTCCATGCATTTTTCTTTATTTATGAATATGTCTATTAGATATGTATTTTTTTTTACACATAATTTTTTGCATATTTTTCCTTAATCACTTGTTTATGGCTATGACTAAATATATATACGATCACACTCCTAGAAAACATATTTAACATAAATTTTAATGTTCAGTGCTTGAATGGTAGCTGTCCGAGCTAATGTAATATATTACATTTTGTATACAGATAAATTCCATATCTGTAAATAAACCCATGACCCAAGGGGTCATTGGCGAATTAGGAGTGTAATCTAAACGCCATAACAGGACGTGAAACTAGACCATGCTATGCAATGCTTGCAGTAGCCTGGTTTGCATTTGTCTGCATAAACATTTAGGATGACTTGTAAAGAGGTCACAACACCTTCCATGGGAAGCGGTTGACCTATTCACCTGTAGCGGAAACACATGACTTCCGAGCTGTATGGCTACGTGTTCATTTATTCTTGTTATTTTTATAAACGTTGAGATAGCTAGTGTTACGCTATCGATGCGACCCTCTTGTAAATCAGTTCAACTTAGATTTCCCAACTGAGCGGTCATCCGACCAACCTTTCCTATACTCCAGTGATGGAGATAAGAAATAAAGTTGTTAATAAATTAACTCAGTACATTTGAGTCATCTCCCTTATTCTGAAGAAGAACCAAAATCTACTAGATATCACTGAGACGAGAAGGGGAAAAAGAACCACAATGCTTGCGTATAACAGTCGCAAGAAAAGACATACAAACTGTCGCCATCCTATGCCATTGTAAGAGGTGGACAGCGGACAGTAAGACTGACATGTTTTGATAACAACGCGAAGACTCGATTCGATTGCTTATCAAACGTGTTGACAGATTAGGGAAGCAAACGGAGAACTTGGAGTCCCTCTAATCTCACAGTGTTGACATAATAGGGAAACAATCGTAGTTTCAAACGGACAAAGAAAATCTCTCTTTTTACATTCTACGTTATATATATATATATATATATATAATATATATATAGATATATAATATATATATATATATATAATATACATATATATATATTCTTTTACATTATGTTATGCGAAATCTGAACACACATTTTAAAACATCCTATCTCTAAGCTATCTAAGAATCTGAAAAAATGTTGCACAATTCTACATAACATTTTATACAGTCACAGAGGAGATATATGCATTTTGAAAGTAGCAATATATAATAATATATATATCCATTCTAGGAAAATCACAAAAAAGTGCCTGGCAAATTACAACACTGTGCCTAAAACATACAACACAATCTGAAATGGAGTTAATCTAACAGGCTACTGCAAGTAAATAAATCAATACTAATATCGAAAGGACAGTACATAGAGAAATATCCAGTTGAGCTAAGCTGCTTCCCAGTCAAGTTATTCATAGTGAACGCTGTTGTTCTGGGAGATATTCCTGTCGTGAAATATAGTGAAGAGCTAACATTAAAGATTCTTTGTCACTGCCTATGCATCTTTCATTATCGCATGAAGTTCCCGACACTGTGCACTGGCAAAGTTATGAAGTGGCTGTTGTCTTTGGAAGGTCCATGCTGACTGAAGAAACCGTGGAGTTGTTATCTTTTTCATGGGGGATAGATTCTGAGGACCCTTTGCTCTGGTTTGGTGCTGCCTTGCCCATAAGTTTCTGGCATCTCCTCGCTAAGTTGAAGGGGAGGGGAAACTTCTCCTCCACGAGAGCCCGTTTGTGTCTGTTCAGTAGAAAGATGATGAAAATGAAGAGTCCTTGCAGAGAATTCAAGGTGTCCGTCAGTGCCCTGCGGGTGTAGAGAAATGAATACCCGTCAAGTCAAAAGATATTTCTTCTTCTGGATAAAGCTTGTTACTGTAAGTAGAATAATTCTATACGTCTATATAGCCTACGCTTTAAATGTTTTCGCTTACTCGGAGTGTAAGCCTGCAAAATACTTTGTTCTTATAATTGTTGTTCTCGTTGGGGTGGCAGGAAAGCCCTATGGAAAAGCCTAAAAAAAGTCTGAAAAAAGGTGTTTCGCGTTGAGTTAAAGATACAGGAATTTTAGGATAGATTATCTATGATTTATTTATTAGAATGAAAGTGCGTAAAATAAATATGATGCATGTCAAACAGTGCAGAATAATAATCTCTAATAAAACAGCTTATTTATTTCAATTTTTGTTGGTGAAACAACACACGACTCGAATAAGCTGGAGGTAGGATCACGCTTCGTTTATAACTCACGGTTGCTCAGATCTTCATCCCCATAAGAACCTGTCATGATGCATTCCAGACAGAAGAGCTGGTTTTATTTACTATTCAAATCAGCGTCTTTACATAAAGGTAGCTTTGAATCTAAAGCCATAAGTAACTCACTAGTCATACAGTGTTGGCGTTGTCTTCGAACGTTATGCATATTTTAATCAATATATTTGCTTTTAATTCACAAAATCATGTCGTGAAAGCTCATTACGAGATGTTGAACCATTTTATACAGATCAAATGTACTCTTGTATACTTTACAGTTAAGAATAAACACGAGATTCCGTTTGCAGGATAACCAACCATAGCATCTTTATATCGTAAATCTAGTGAAGATATTTTAATAATAACATTACTGCATAGCAAGTGGCCTAAAACTGGCAGCTATTAAGATGAGTTTACACTAGGCTTCACCCCACGCTGCATGCGTAAGACTTATCACCAACTTCTCCCAAATTCTTGTTAGCCCCGCCTACTGGAGTTCTCATCAAGAGTCACGCCACACCACTAAGTCACCCCAATGAGCATTCCAGTAGGCGGGGCCAACAAGAATTTTGGAGGAATTTGGTGATGAGTCATAAGCATGCAGCGTTGGGTGAAACCTAGAGTAAACTCACCTTTACATGTAAATTCGATAAGGTTTTCTCCCAGGCAGAATCCCTTCCTTCTTCACGCAAAAAAAAAACAAAAAAATAATAATAATAAATAAATAAATAAATAAATAATAACAATCTTACTATAATGGGCGTAATGTCTGTCATTCAATCACGGCCAAACGACAGATCTGATGGGCATGCAACTTGGCAGGGTTATAGCGGGGACACCTAAGATGGTTTATAACGGGGTTTCATCCTACCTCCCTCTGGCCCCCGCCTCCGAAGGGGGTGGGGTGAGAAGGGATTCCCTGAAACAGAGCTGGTTCTGCCCGTGAAACGAGGCTGGTTACGCCCGTAGACTTGGTTACTTTACAAATTTATCTTACATAATTTCTGTATACATATGTTTGCTAGTAATATAATAATAATAATTATCCATCTTGCAAGCTTGTTACGTTTTCATTCTGGGATCAATGCACTGCTGACGTCCTATAGAATTCCTTAAGTGCTCATTTTTAAAGTCAAAAAGGCAAAGCTATAGTAGATTCACATCAACCGTACATCTGATGTCTAGGCCAGTCCCTCACGACGCTCCTGATTGGCTGTAGATAAACCAGTCTCAGGGCTGGAAACTCTCAGTCTCTTTCGAGAATTCACATAGGCAGGATGTATGTTTCACCTTTCCTGAGGGATACTTTTGAAGATGTATCCCTCAGGAGTGGTGGAACGTACATTCTGTCTATGTGAACTCTCTCGAGAGACTAAGAGTTTCCAGCCCTGTGACTGGCTTATATACAGCTAATCAGGAGCGCCGTAAGGGACTGGCCTAGACATCAGATGTATGGTTGATGTGAATCTACTATAGTTTCCACTTTATTGTCCGCATCTTTGTATTGCTTGATTGACCGAGTTATAGACTTCGGGCTTACATGCCAAGCACTGGGGCAACTAAGGCCATTCAGCGCTGAACCGGAAATGGGCAGTGAAAAGGTTTGAAAGGTGTAAAGGAGGAAAACCTCGCAGTTATGAGATGGTGGACAGTAAGATGGAAGAAGGTGAATATGAAGAGCTACAGTAAAAGGAATGAAAGCAGTTTCATTTGGGGGCCGAAGGGACGCTGCAAAGAGCCTGAAGTAACGCCTACATTGCACCACATGAGGTATACTGACAGCACTACTCCCCCCTACGGATGCATCCTGTATTATTCCAGTTCCTCCACTGTTGCGTGCGATTCCATCCCACTGCAAGAAGATTTTCCTGGAATATTCCATGATCCTTTTCTCTTTACCAATGCACTTGTGGTTGGGACTAGACGCGTGAATCCCTTACTTGGCTGGAATCCCTATCAAAAATTGATCTGTTACGTTTCTAAATGTGGAGGAGCTGACACACAACAATTCGTTTTTTGTGTAATTGAGTTTTGTGGTTTTGTAAGTCCTATGAAATTTATAGAATACATAACACTATAAGTGTAAAACTACGAAGATATATTTTTACCAGAGTTCCATGGGAGGTATTTTCCATGAGAGGATCTCTGTTATCCAGCAGAAGACCATCAAAGAAAACAGCTTCATCTTCGTGGAGAAACTGAAAATGAGTATATAAACTAATTAAATCACGGCAACAAATGACATATCTGTAGAAGTGCACCTGTGTACGTATAATCTGAAAATGACTGTAAATTCTATTGATATCGTGAAATACTTAAGTCTAACTAAAAGACATAAGGCTCATAAGCATACAAGAAGAATTCGAACAATGTTCACTTCGAAGGCTGAACATTTTAAAACATTATCTCTTCAAAATCTTATCCCTAGATGGCGGTCACAGGTCAAATCATTGTAAAAATAGAAAAATCTGTGTAAAAATGGTCATATCTTTGCAAAAGTAGTTGAATTGTTTTGAAGTCAAGTTTTTGTAAAAATGGTCGAATCTTTGTAAAAATGGTTAAATCTATTTGAAGATGATCGAATTTTCGCAAAAATGGTCGAATCTTTGTAAAAATGGCCATGTTTGTAAAAATGGTAATATCTTTGTAAAAATGGCCATGTTTGTAAAAATGGTAATATCTTTGTAAAAATGGCCATGTTTGTAAAAATGGTAATATCTTTGTAAAAATGGCCTGTTTTAAAATGGTAATCTCTTTTGTAAACCCTGGCCATGTTTGTAAAAATGGTAATATCTTTTGTAAAATATGGCCATGTTTATAAAAAGGGTAATATCTTTCTAAAAATGGCCATGTTTTGTAAAAATGGTAATATCTGTAAAAATGGCCATGTTTGGAAAAATGGTAATATCTTTGTAAAAATGGTCATGTTTGTAAAGATGGTAATATCTTTGTAAAATGGCCATGTTTGTAAAAATGGTAATATCTCTGTAAAAATGGCCATGTTTGTAAAAATAGTAATATCTTTGTAAAAATGGCCATGTTTGTAAAAATGGTAATATCTTTGTAAAAATGGTCATGTTTGTAAAAATGGTCATGTTTGTAAAAATGGTAATATCTTTGTAAAAATGGTCATGTTTGTAAAAATGGCCATGTTTGTAAAAATGGTAATATTTTTGTAAAAATTGTCATGTTTGTACAAATGGTAAAATCTTTGTAAAAATGGTCGAATCTTTGAGAAAATGATTGAATCTTTGTAAAAATTGTGAAATCTTTGTAAAAATGGTCGAATCTTTGAGAAAATGATTGAATCTTTGTAAAAATTGTGAAATCTTTGTAAAAATGGTCGAATCTTTGTGAAAACGTTTGGCCTATACCTACTAAGAAACAGGTGAACAGACACAGGCAAGCAAACAAAACAATGGCAAGATACAGCTAGGAAGCATCAGCAATTAATCTGCGATTCCAATCAGACACAATTTTACCAAGAGAAGAAAAAATGCTATATTATTCAGTCGAATTTTAGTTGAGCATCGCTGTCTAAAATAAAAATAAAATAAAAATACAGCAGGTAATTATGGTTATCTATAATTCTTACTCTTGAATGGGGCCCGTGATCTGGACAGGGGGCAACTTTGGGGGCCTGGCTTTTTTGTCAGGTTCGACCTCCCTGTCCCTCTCCCGCTGAGGACCACTCATTGTCATGAAGTTTCGAAGTATTGTTTTATAGTTTATGAACGTGAGCACGATGAAGACCGAACTGCATGTAGCCGCGAAGGAAATGGGGCCATAGAAGTATAGCAACAGGCCAATGTCCTCTGAAACAGAATGAAAAGCAGTTCATATGATACCTGGTTACGTCTAGTTTTCAATGCAGTGTTTAGACCTTGTATTTCAAAGTAGAGCTTGGCAGTTAATGTCTTGAAAACCTACAGGATAAAAAAGACAGATAGCTTCTATACTAATAAGCATTTAAATGAGTTAAGCAAAGAACTTACCTCTGAACCAACATCGTGAAATGCCAATATATGGTTTAATTACGCCCCAAACATTATCTGGAGCCAGGTGTTGCATTACGATGGTAATTGTGCTAGAAAATATAAGACCATTCGTATAATAATCTCTTAAGATTTATAGACATTGTTAAAACAAAGCTTTCATGGAAGTGTTGTTTATGTTCCAGCGCTAGACTAATGACAAGAAAGTTCAGAGACGAACTTCTCAAGTTTCCTCACCAGATGCAAGATGGCGCTCCCCAACCGTACAACACGTAGATTCCACTTGGAAACGGGCGAGAGCGTTTCTGGTACGCAAGGCCCCTAGAATGGTGACGCAAAAAGAATTCTGTAATGTCATCCGTTCCGAGAGACATATGCATCACTGAAACTAATAAGGACAATAATGGAGAAAAAGGCTTAAGATAAAACCACTCCCATAGGAGGAGGATAGGCCTAGGTTTGGTTCAGGCATAGACTATACTTGAAAAGAGGATTACCGATTTGCTGCTTTAACAAACGCTCTTACATTAACTTTTTGTTGTTGTTTACTTAAGTTTTTTATATGATATTTGATTTCCCCCAAAAAGTTAAGTGTTTTATCACTGTTATCTAATAAACACCATTTAAATATTATTTTGTTATCAAAGCTTACGGTAAAACAAAATCTTGATTTTTTTCTTTTACTCTAATTTCAATACATGAGATCAGTACAATTATTAAATAGAGATGCAATATTTTTTTTATTTTACATAAGGATAAAAATATGATGACAATATAGGTAAAAATATCAGTTGCAAATAAAGGAAAACAAATAATCGTGGATATGGCAGGACTTGATAAATTTAAGTAGTACTTTAGTTCCAGGGTATAAGGAGAAATAAATTAGTGAAAAAATGTTATGGGAAAATAGAGAAAACATCTAAATTCATATTTTCAGTTACCCATTAATCTTAATTTGATGGGTTTTCTCGTTGTCTTAAGCAACCTAGTTCATTCTCTCTTGTAATGGTAATTGCTGTATAGCAAAGAAAGATAAAGGGAAAGGAAAACGCATCTTCAAGAAATTCTGCAGCACGGAGGCATTCGCGTCCGTGTTGGAGGCCCCTGTTCTCGCGGTTGTTCTGGAATCGTCGGGCGTGTTGTGGAGCGCAACACGCGCCTAAGTGTCGTGAGAAACGCAGCGAAATATGATGCAATATTCCGTCGAGATTCTTCTAAATCGTTCCCGTAATCTCGGGAGTCTGTGACGCTCGCCGTAGGCCCCGCCCCCAGAATGCCATATGAATACGACGGACGAAGTAGGAGAAGGCAGATCATCAGTTAGTCACAGAGTAAGAGATCAGTAGTAAGAGTCACAGATCAGATCAGTGAGACCTCAGCAGCAGAGATCAGAGATCATCCGAGAGCGATAAGAGAAAAAGGAACCGATGAAGGATCAGAGAGAAAAGGGTGCTCGAGAATTGGTAGAATTCTGGTCAAGCCGTCTTCAGGAGTGGACGACCGAGTTATTTCGACGTTGAGCAAGACTTCAGAGAAGAAACGTTCTGCTAGAGGTTTTGGGGAGTTCCTGCCCTTCAAGTATCAAGAGTAGACAGTATTTTCTGCAATACGGAGGCAAGAAGGCGTCTACAATTAGAGTTCTCCTTCTGTGAAGCCATCGCTTCGAGTTGCAAAACTGGTCGGCAAGTACTTTCATTACCTCACTGTTTCCCCCAGTTCATGCAGTGTAAGATTTTACCTTTTTTATCTTTGTTAGTAAGCTTGTAAATAAACCTTTGTTGTGTTAGTGTTTCTTTCTATATTCGTATCCCCAGTTTCAACTGTTGGTGTTGAATTCTTCTTGTTTATAACAATATCGAACCTGAAGCGGACATCTCACGGTTCGTAACATCTCTATAAATCGGAATTGTTTAAAACATATGAATTAAACAAAATATTTCTGAGAGATTGACAATCTGTTGTTTTTCGCCAAAGAAGAATCAATCATTTCTAAAAGTTTAGCCACTTAATTCCTCTATAAATTCACTGGAGAATGACTTGATTCCTCAGATCCATTAAAATAAAAGGTCGTTTTTATTGTTGGTTATCTTGTTCATAAATATGGGGTAACAGATGCAAGTGAAGGTAACATTTCTAGTGAGTTTTTAGAGGAACTGAATCGTGGTGGTGGCCTTTGTGTTCCCACATTTGACATAGTGTTCTTTGTTCATAGTGCATTCCATTTTTTTTGAGAAATTAAGTGAGCCGAGAAAATATTGTGGAAATATCGTGGCTAAGATTTTAGAAATGATTGATTCTGCTTTGGCGGAAAAACAAGAGAGCTTGTCAATCTCTCAAAAATATTTTGTTTAAGGCATAATATGCTTTAAACAATTCCGATCGAGAGAGAGAATGAACTAGTTTGATTAAGACGACGAGAAAAGCCATCAAATTAAGATTAATGGGTAACTGAAAATAATAATTTAGATGTTTTCTTTATTCTTCCATAGCATTATTTCTCCTTATATCTTGGAACTTAGGTTAAGTATATCTTAGTTTTACCAGACCACTGAGCTGAATAACAGCTCTCCTAGGGCTGGCCCGAAGGATTAGATATTTTTACGTGGCTAAGAACCATTTGGTTACCTAGCAACGGGACCTACAGCTTATTGTGGGATCCGAACCACATTACATCGAGAAATGAATTTCTATCACCGGAAGTAAATCCCTCTGATTTCGCGTTGGCCGAGCCGAGAATCGAACTCGGACCACCAGATTGGTAGCCGAGCGCGAAGTCCACTCGTCCAACGGGACACTATATCTTGGAACTAAAATATTTGTTTTTCTTTTCTTGTAATTGATGTATTTCCCTATATTGATAACATATTTTTATTTTTCTTTTATAAAAAATATTGCATCTCTATTTAATAATTGTACCGATTTCATGTAATAAAATTGGAATAAAAGACAAAACAAGAAAAAAAATCAAGATTTTGTTTTACCCTAAGCTTTGATCATAAAATATTTAAATCGTGTTTATTAGAAAACAGTGATAAAAGGCTTAACTTATATATTTAAAAAACTTAAACAACAGGACCCGAGCAGGGGAGACGACGGTGGTCCTCTTATCAAGTGGTCTACGCGTTCAGGCAGAAAGTTGATCGCCACAAAACTGTCTATGATTACACTTTATAATCAATATCTCAAATAAGGGATCTTGACAAAATCTACGCAGAAATATCTATAAATGTACGCAACACTGTCAAGAATTTCTCGAGAAAGGTAACTATAAATCTGAATAACATGGAACTTTTCATTACCTTTGAAGACATAAAAGAAAAACCAATGGGAATTTCTCACCTAATCTTCCTCCAGGTCTCGAAACACATCACATTCAGCCAGAAAAATGTTGCGATGAATCCAAACTGCATTGCAATAGCTGCAAGATGGGTATACATCAGTACTCCTCAGTCTCCAGTCACAATGTTTCAGTTATATAATAACAACAAAACCCAAGCGTTACTAATAATGTACTTTTCAGAAGGTATCATAACAACAAAAACAAAGCGTTACTAATTATGAACTTTTCATATAAATCGCACAGTTACTTTTATGCAAAACAGAAACGAAACAAAAATACAAAAAATCCTTATTTTAGACTAAAATTGCATACATGGTACTGCGCTAAATTACCATAAAATGAAACAATCAGCAAGATTTGTCTTGCCTGAAAAAGAAAATGTATCTTGGTTCAAGAGAGAGAGAGAGAGAGAGAGAGAGAGAGAGAGAGAGAGAGAGAGAGAGAGACCATACCGAGATTGACGCAGGATGAATCCCCGAGGTGCTCATGGAAGACATTAACAGAGAAGCCTGTAGAGAATGCGGTGAACAGCGAAACCGCGTAGCACATCAGGTACAACCCTCCATGAGCCAGAAGTCTAGGGACGAATAGATGACAGGCAATGGTGATGCTTAGGAAGATCAAGGAGATAACTTTACACGCAGGAAACAGGTAGGTCCTCACTCTAATCCATTTGGATGGTCTGTGACAGGACAAGACCTCTTGTTTTCGGAGGCCATTTTCCAGAAATGTATCCACACAGAAATCGCCTGAGGGGTAATGGCTGTCTCCGAGAGTTAGACCACCGTCTCTGTCTATGGCGATCTTCCCTCCTTTACGGACAAAAACCCCACATAATGGATACGCGATGACGATGTTGTACTTGGATAAGTCAGCAGCAGCAGGTGGGCTGAAAGTGGCGTTCTCGTCTGGCTTGCAGGAGAAACTATGAGCATCCATTGATTGCCCATACTTGCAGCATTTGTGGATACATGGTCCGTCCTGACACGCTGCTTGCGGGCCTCTCTTGGGTCCTGATAGCAGAAGCTCGCGAAGTAATCCACAGAGCCGTCAGAGTTTTCGACCCCGTCGATGCAGAAGTCGGGGCAAGAATGATAAAAACGCCTCGAATTGAATTCCCCAGGAACCCAGCCGTGCTTTACACCGTCAGCTAGGGACAGCAAACCCGACTGTTTCTGAGACAGTGGAATCGTTCTCATAGGCTCGGAATCACACGTGAGTGCACTGAGAAAATTTGTGACGTTTGGCCAACTGACAGCGCTGCCGGAAGGCTTCGCTGACACGGGTGGTGTGAGCAAAGTAGGCGTCTTAGCGGGCTGACATTCTCCCTCTTTGGTGGCATATCCATCGGGGCAGCATCTGGGAATGGAGGGGATGGGTACGCAGGCTTTTATAGTCCACGTCAGGTCACCCTGACTATCGAGGTGGTGGATGAGGCAGTAGTTACTGATGCGTTGTCCTTCCAGGTCACCAGCTTCCCTCAGGAGAACCACATCACCGCGAGGCCTTAGATGAAACTGTCCTTTGGTGAAGTTAAAGAAACGATTCTTGGTAAGATCGCAACTCACGTCTCTAACTGTTACGTTGTAATTAGTTGTATTCGACTGTAAAAAGATAATAGAAAAATTAAATATGAAAGTGTTGGTAGTTTTAATTTTCTTCGGGTGCATAACTAAGGTAAAATTAAGAATAGCAGCAGCAGCCAGATGTAGTTGGGCTTTAGCCAAAGTACTCAATAGTAATATCTTATCAAGGAGAACAAAGGTGATGACCTATACAAACATTATTAGACCCGTGTTAATGTATGGTTGCGAAACCTGGAGGCTGACAAAGGATCTGGAATGGAGGTTGGAAGTGTTTGAGAACAGAATCTTGAGAAGAATATGTGGACCGGTCTTTGATGTGGAGATGGGGCAATGGCGAAGAAGGCATAATAATGAACTGAGGGAAATGACAGAGGTACCCTTGACAACAGGCACGATTATGGCTTAAAGACTGAGGTGGGCTGGGCATATGGCCAGGGCTCATGAGGAGAGACTAATAAGCAAGATTACTCAAGTACAACCAGAGGGCAGGCGACCTCCAGGAAGACCCCACATGAGATGGTCTGATAACGTAAAAAGGGACATGACAGAGCATGGAGTGGATGGTCTAGGGGATTGGTGGGATGTTGCACAGGACCGTGGTCGTTGGAAGCTTCTTGAAGCCCCGGCATAGAGCCATGGAGGCCCGCAGCCAGTGGAGTGAGAGTGAGTGAGCATAACTAATTTGTCAGCTTCGCTTATTCTATGACTGGTAACCGAGATGGTAGTAGAACAGAATAGAGTTAGCTATCGTCATTAGAAGACCCTGTACCTCTTTACCTAAGCTTTATCATGTAGAGAGAATAGAAGCTATCGTCATTAGAAGACTTGTACAATCATACATGATCTTCACCATGTAAACTCAGAAAATATAAGTATTTTTGTACTTCGTGGTTTCTACTAGATCCTCACCTCATCACCGAATCATCATGAGTTTAACACATCGTCGTCATAGCCAAAGAAGATAATACCGACTTCGTAAGTGATCTACAAACCCCAAGACACTCCAATGAATATGGAAGTGCAATACCAACCGACTTAGCGTTAATAGATTATCGCAAGTCTAACATTACCTCATAGGGCACCTTATTATACAAGGCAACAGCCCTAAAAGATGGACCTCTTGGTATGAATACCACCTTTTCTGTAAACTTTTCTCATTCATCTACCTGAAGAGGGAGACAGCAGTCTCTGAAATATAGTACTTTTCTCTCTACATTTGGTGTTTTTTATGGGCTCCTTTTATTAGATGGAATTCTGTTGTTACAGAACATTTTTACCAGTCATATATATATATATATATATATATATATATATAGATAGAGAGAGAGAGAGAGAGAGAGAGGGGAGAGAGAGAGAGAGAGAGAGAGAGAGGCGGGGGGAGGGGGGGGGGGGAGCTCGGAACTGCTAGAAGTTGGTCTATACTTTGTTTACATTATCACATGGTCACTTATAGTCATCCATTTCGTTTTTATGTGATTATTTATAAAAGGGAAAGGTAACTTAAAAGCATCTGATGTTATCTAGAGACAGAATATTGTTTGTGAATGAACAGGCGACTGAAACTTGAAGAGTATACTTATATCATTTTCTTCAGAGGAAGAAAATGATATAAGTATACTCTTCAAGTTTCAGTCGTCTGTTCATTCACAAACAATATTCTGTCTCTAGATAACATCAGATGCTTTTAAGTTACCTTTCCCTCTTATAAATAATCACATAAAACGAAATGGATGACTATAAGTGACCATGTGATTAAATGTAAACAAGTATAGACCAACTTCTAGCAGTTCCGAGCTCCCCCCCCCCCCTCCCCCCGCCTCTCTCTCTCTCTCTCTCTCTCTCTCTCTCTCTCTCTCTCTCTCTCTCTCTCTCTATATATATATATATATATATATATCTATATATATATATATATATATATATATATATATATATATGACTGGTAAAAATGTTCTGTAACAACAGAATTCCATCTAATAAAAGGAGCCCATAAAAACACCAAAATGTAGAGAGAAAAGTACTATATTTCAGAGACTGCTGTCTCCCTCTTCAGGTAGATGAATGAGAAAAGTTTACAGAAAAGGTGGTATTCATACCAAGAGGTCCATCTTTTAGGGCTGTTGCCTTATATAATAAGGTGCCCTATGAGGTAATGTTAGACTTGCGATAATCTTACGCTAAGTCGGTTGGTATTGCACTTCCATATTCATTGGAGTGTCTTGGGGTTTGTAGATCACTTACGAAGTCGGTATTATCTTCTTTGGCTATGACGACGATGTGTTGGTGCTAAACCATGATGATTCGGTGATGAGGTGAGGATCTAGTAGAAACCACGAAGTACAAAAATACTTATATTTTCTGAGTTTACATGGTGAAGATCAAGTATGATTGTACAAGTCTTCTAATGACGATAGCTTCTATTCTCTCTACATGATAAAGCTTAGGTAAAGAGGTACAGGTCTTCTAAGGACGATAGCTAACTCTATTCTGTTCTACTACCATCTCGGTTACCAGTCATAAAGGAGCAGACAGTAGCTCGAACATACGAACATACAATCAGATGACATAGTTACATACGAACATACAATCAGATGACATTGTTACTAATCACGTAGGCCGCTTGAGCTATAGGTCACGGTGTTTGTCTCAAGCAGGAAGCTTGGACTAAAGTTTATAAACGATTGAATGACTACAGGTGACAGCATGTTATCTTAGCCTACTTTGTTGTATACGTCATCTTTACCGTCTCTGGTCTGATCACATTCCTGCAAGCAATCTGGTTGACCTCTTTAGTTTTAGTCTTTTATATATATGGAGTAACATTCCATATTTTTATTATGTAAACACTTACATAAAAGCTCGGTCAGCTACCAAAACCAGCTACTGAATATTACTCAAACTTGACTTACATTTGACTTATAGGAGTGTGATACAGACACTATGTGAATATATTTATATATATGTAGAAAATACTTATAAGTAAAAAAAATTCATGGTGTACACAAATACAGATTCAAGTAATAAGATATTAGACATAATATGCATATGATATTCGTAAATAATAGTGATCACGTGATATATACTGATACAGTTTTTCACTTCATCTCATTAAGATACATATGCTACAGAAAATACTAATGTACTCTGATAATCACATAGAACAAAGATTAACATGATAAAAATCATATTTTAACTGATAAAAATTTCATATATGAAATGATAAAATTATTAATGTTTATGCTGATTGATTCGTTGATTTTTATGCTAACTGTTATATATCTGCAGTTATTGGTAAGATAAAAGGTAACAGATTGATTATAGGCTACCTGAGTGTTTTATACATATGTATATGGATTCATATAATTATGATTAATATATGTGCACTTTAAATAGATTCCTATTGCGTACATGCAAAAAATATATTTCGATTCTGTTATTTATGATCATTTATATATAGGATACATGATACCTTATATATATATATAGGATACATGACCGAGGTTATACTACTTCACATTTAACTAGCGTTCGAACAACTTTTCGTCCATTACACAGTTCCAGACAACCACCTATAGCCAAATGAAATGGCCAATTTCAAATGGTTAAAACAAGGGGAAAATTTGCCTGGGCTGGTCCAACGTTCTATTTTGCGTTCATACTTGTTCTCTGCATCCTAAGCCACACGAATACGTTCGCGATGAATATAATCACCCCCAGCACGAGTCCTTCGCCAGCAAAGCAGAGTCGAATATCCTTCAGGTCGTAATTGTTGGAAGTATGTCCCTTTTGTAGTCGATTTCCGACAGCCGCCGGAGCGTTCCGCATTAAAACGAGATTAACGACGGGATTCGGGTGTCGGTCGAAGAAGTCCAAGAAATTCCGTTCACATTGTAGGCGGTTGTTACTTGACTGTAGTCGTCCGCTGCGGTCGAGTACGATGTTTTTTGAAGTAGTTGATTGTAAACTCTCGTACTGCAGGATACTGTAACCAGGTTCCATTAATCAGCCTGCAAGTGACATTATACTTGTCACAAGAGCAAAGTAAATTCAGACAACATCCAATACAAGGGGGGAGAAAGCCATTTAGAACCAGACTTAACCCACATGAATTCGCTGATATTTGTGGAATTTAAAAGTCAGCTGTACAAACTTTTTTATCCATGGCATTAACAATGAGTGAACCTATCCAGGTCTATGATGACTTGTAAAAATATCCATAATTATAAAAAAATAAACAGATATCAATACGAATCCCAAAGAAAATTCGATATTACTGGTAGTAAATTACTAGACAAAGAAGTGGAAAACGGAGCTATTTGTAAGATTGCCAGGCAACATAAGAGTCAAAGAGAATATTAATCATGATTCTGTATTTCTCTATGCTAACTGAAATTAAGTTGTGATAAAATCTGATCCTATGTGCCCCTAACCAAAGTTTCATATTCAATTTTCTCGCGCGCATCTTCTGAGGTTAATTTTTAAACTTTATTAATAGGCTAGAGATGCAACGAAAGAACCCACTATGTAACTAATTTCTATATAAACTTTTGGGTTTTTTTCAAGAAAATGTGACATTTTCCCATGAATGTGATTTACTTGAATTGTCATAGGCTAATGTTGCAAGTAAATTTTTCATATACATGTCTTGATACTTCTAAATGTCCGTTTACCAATGTCATAAGCTAAATTATTGACTCTAATTGTCTATGAGGTTCAGAAAAAATTAACCATTTTGATGTTATAGCAAATTCTATTGCTTATTTTTGTTTATTAATTTTTAAAATGATTGCAACTCCTTAACTAAAGTTGCATTGCGCATACGGATAGACACTTGTACCTAACGTCTGCCTTGCCCATGAGAAGTTCGGGCTAAGCATTCCTTTCTCCAGCGACCTGCTTTGCAAGCACGAGACGACACACACAGATGAAGCCTGTGCAAGCAGATATTTGAGGTATAAAGGAAACAATGCTGATACGGCAAACGCGACAGACCTTCTAGAACTGATGACGTCGTCACCAGCTTAAGAGTTACGTTACTTGCTGTAAGAGATACGACTTTAGTATTTTCAAATGATATTTTTTTGTTTTAATTCTCCACCCACATGAGAAGAATGGCTGAAAAAAAAACAGTACCAAAATTGAACAATATATTAGTTTCATGTTGGAAATCTGCATGATTGTAAATAAATGTAATTATGTTAAATTAAATATTCCTTATTCAAACTAATGAAAAAGGTTTCCATACAAATTCTATATATATTATTAGCCCTGTATAAGATTCATATAGGATTATTCCATAGATATACATTTTCACTTCTAGACTTCCTGACTTTAAAATCTCTTTTATTTTATTTCATTTTATTTATTTATTTATTTATTGTGAACTACGAATATAAATCACCGGGACAGACAATATGTCAGTAGGTTTTGATATGTGTTTGAACTTTTAGCTTATTTGTCATTACTAAAGCGTTAAGTTAGAGTTCAAATCTTTACGCATATATATTGGATATTTAATTAACCTATGGTTACGTTTTGCTTATTGATTTTATCGTGATTCCTTTTTTATTATAATTTGTAACCCTTCCGACTTCTTATGGAGTATTATATTGACTCCACTTGTATCCATTTTATTTTATTTTTATTTTTTATATTTATTTATTTATATATATTTTTTATATATATTTGATAAATTAATGGTTGGCTGAATATGTGGAAAAGTGTTCAAGCGGCGTACCGTATAAGGCTACTTGCGGTATCAATTCTATAGATAACCAGATATGAATGATAAAGGTATTTAAAACTGCGAGAACCGCTATAATCCAGTTCGGATCCAATATCACGAGTTGTAACTCGTAAGACATTGACACTTTCTTATTTATCTCTTATTCTACCAAACCGATTGACTGGGTAATAAAATATGTATATTATTGTTTTCTTAATGGATAGGAATTCACACAACGAGTTATGGAGATTATTATTGATTACACCACCCGAGTCACATTATTATGTGTTGAATTCCATGTTTACTGATTTAGCACTCATAAATCCTTCCTAACGCACTCAATTGCAGTGTTTGTTTTTAGTGCTATTAATTCTATATAATGTGTCAAGGAACTATTAACACTAAGAAGGTGTTTATTCTCTCTGTCAGACTCGTAATTCGTTAATAATTCTACGTATATTCTTTCAAGGATTGATTTGGCACAGGATAGGCCCCTAAACTGACAGGTGTCTTAGTGTATCCCCTTGTTTTCTGACACGTGTTACAATTAGTTATGTGCTTTTTATATCTGTAAGCATCGTAGGCCAGTAAAACAGTGATTTGGCTTTCTGTGACATAATAGAGAACCCTGGATGACGGAATGCAACCAGTTTAGGACGATTGGTATGAAAGAGATTATTACTACTACCTGGTCGTTAGTCACCTGCTGTGTTCTTCGGGTTTTGTTTCCTCGTCACGGACCTACATATAATATTACATTTGATTACATAATTCTGATACACATACTTTAAATATACTTTTGCTTTAGGGTTTCTGCTCGAAGTGTTTATTGGTTTGCTTAGCCGCTGACCCTGTTTCCGTTCGAAGTGTTTATTGTTTTTGCTTGGCTGCTGACCCTTGCTTTGTTCAGTTTGTAACAGTTCTGCGCTCCAACCCAGATATTCAATGCTCGCAATCTCTTGGGTTAAGGAATTTTCTTGTTTAGATACGGTTTTAACAATAGGCACGGATGTTTCTATATCTTTTAGTCCAATTAATGGTTCTTTGCAGTATGGTGCGGGATTGCAGGATAATGCGTCAGCTATGATAATTGCTTTCCCAGGTAGATATCTTATCTTGGCTCCAAAGACCTGAATGATCATTTGTCACCGAGTTCCTTTTGGGCTGTGATTAAAGCCTTTGAAAAACTCAGTAAAGGACTCATGTTCAGTAAGGACTTTATCAGGATAGCCATAGACTATGAACTTAAAATGTACTAGTGAGTTAAAGATACCTAGCCCTTCCTTGCCTATTACTGCATATTTACTTTCAGAGGGCTTTAGTTTATGTGAATAAAAAGCTATAGGAAAGAACTGTTTATCATATTACTGAAGTAGTACCCCTCTTACCCCTTGGTCTGAGGCGTCTGTTGCTATAAAAAAAAAAATCCTTATTTAAATCAGGGATTTTTTAAGTTAGGTGAGCTGCATTATTCCGCTTTTAAGATATCGAACGCCTGTTGATGCTTTTTAGACCATAATAAATCTACGCTCTTCTTCGTAAGATCTGTTAAAGGAGCTGTCATGATTGAAGAGTTACATATTTACATACGATTGTAATACCAACTACAGGGCAAAAGTGCTGTATCCTCTTTTTACGTTAATAGGTACCGGAAGTTATGAATAGCCGACACCTTACCATGGACTACTTTAAGACCTTGACTAGACACATAAAACCTAGATAAACATGTTCGGTTTTTAAAAACTCACATTTAGATATTTTACTCTGAGATTATTTGTCTTTGTCTCTGTAGCACTAGCTCTAGTTTATGTGAATGTACTTCTAAGGTATTAGAAAAGATTACAAGACCAACAAATAGGCATGTAGGGTATCCCCTAAAAGTTTCCAAACACTATATTGTAATTGGGGCGCAACGTAAGCCGGAGGCATACGTAAAAATTGATAATGTCCCCTGAGTGTGCTGAAAACGGTGTATGAGGTACAATCACTTAGGTAATGGTATCTGGTAAAAGCTTTTAAGTAAGTCCAAGCTGGTGAAAAATTTATTCTAACCTAACAGAGATAAGATGTCGTTGGTACATGGCACTGGAAACTATCGGGAGTCGTTTCCTTGTTTAAGCGACAGAAATCTACGCAGATACGCCAAGTCCGATCTTTTATGGCATGATGTTTGAGGGAAAAATTATATGGGCTTATTTGATTTCCTAATGGCTCCTATTACTAACATTTTTCAACTTCGTCATTTATCTCTATTTTGAAATTGCATTGGGAGTCTATACGAAGATACGTATATAGCTTTATGTTTGTCCTTAGACCGTATTTTGTGTTAAATTACATCCGTTTTTTCCCTGGAGATCACTCGCTAGTGGAGAAACTTCCTGGTATTCAGATAAAAGATAAAAAAAATTTCTGCTGAATCACCTCTGCTTGAATGACTTTACGGATATTACTTTAGATAGAGTATAAGAGATTCATCTACGACTGATTGGGCGTGATTAAAAATTAGCACAATAAATAAAATGCGATATTTATATGTATAGGTTTTGTGGATTACCAGATTAACTTGTTGCTGCGAGTCAACCGTGTCTAAGGCTTTGTTCACGGAAATCGTTATATTTCAGTGTCGGGAAGGATTAAAATTTCAGATCCCAGCAAAGTCCTTTTACACGCACTAAGACATTCGAGGGTGCATGCGTCTCGAGATTTTGCGTGCAAACTGCGACTGCGGTTGTGGGAGAATTCTGTTGGGTCATTTGAATTATATCACGATTTATGAGACAATGATTTGTTCCTCTATATAAGTTATTATTTGCTTAACTGTCTCTTTTTGTTCAAACGGATTTTAATATGTTTGAAGGTTTATAGAATTTTCCTTTGATAAACACGCCTTATTTTGCAGGAGGTAATATAATATTCTGTATACCCCTAGATGGATATCTTACAATTACACTAGATACAGATCGATGTTTTTTATAACTATAGAGGTATCTGTAAGTGCTCGCTTATCCGGACTTCTCATTAGGGAAGTTCGAACAACAGACGGTGAGTCCGTAAATATAGAATATTACGTGTACTAAAGGAATAAAACAAGATATTCTAATTTTTATGGCGCGTACAGTTGGGCTTAATCCACCACTATTATAATTACTGATTGTATTAAAATTACTAGAACCTGCTCTGATTTCTTGATACGGTCGTGATATTCATAGGAAAATTCCTTTTTAATTCAAAAAGGTATTGGCATGTATGATCCAACATCGCTTTCCCCGCTCTGCTAGAGTCGCTTATTGTGTGGAATTTGCTATGCTTTGAACACTCGGCAGATTTAACTGACCCTGACCGCTTGACTGGATGACACAGTACTCAAGTGCTTAAGCACGATTTGTTTGTTTCTGAAAGGGCTACTGTTTACCTATTTCTTTTTGTAATAATTAGGATCCTTCTCTTTATTACCATCGACAACGTATTGTATGTTTTTAGCATTATGTTGCTGCTAGTTACGTATTAAACAACGAACGTATGAATGACGAACTATAAAGAATTGAGCGATTACTATTAAAATAAGTTATCTCTACTGCGTTATCGTGTACTTGCTGTTGTTTACTTCATTCTTTGCTAAAATTTGAAATAGTGAGGGATCCTGGTCAGCGCATTTAGCCTAATGAAAGTTTTTTACAGACATGTTATTCCTTGCAATCCAGCCGTATTTTTAAAGTTGAGTCATTGAGGTTCGATATTTTATATAACTCAAACTCTCAAGGCTAAAACTGCGATCGGGACTTGCAAAGGAGCTTTTATTGTTTGACCCGAAATAGTGTTACCTCTAATTTATCTAGATTTGTACGGGTGTTCCACTTGTTTTTGTGTGTTTTCTAATCACTACGGTGCCTAACAACCCTATCCATGCATCTGTATAAATACAGACGTCCACTGCGTAAACACATATTCACTGTTTAATATGATTTGTTACGTAAAGGATTAATAATCACCCAAAATGATAAAATTAACATAGTATATGATTATGATATTTCAGTAGAACTTCTGGAAACAGAAACTCAAAGATAAAAAACTCGCAGTAGCGAAATCTCAATGATGTAGATAATTTCTGTAAAAAAAAGTAAGATTAAGTATGTCTCGTAACTTCAGCCACAGGAATAACGAAATTCGACCTGTAAAGGAAACACTCAAAGCTACTCCAAATGAATAAAAAGGTTGTACTTAGCTTGCTTTTGTGGGAAGTCACGGTGTTCCGATAACAACACACGGCCTTGGTCCTCCTCCTGTTTTTAGCGGATGACCTGGTTTGGCTTCAGTTTTCCCCGTGCGCGTTGTTTCGAGCCCTTGAAGATCCGATGCTGCAGACGCGTTCGGTTTGTTTCTTGAAGTGCCGGAAACGCTCAATAACGATGTTTTCTTGAATGATTCTAATGAGAGACGAAGCTTGCGTTGCCGTAGGAAAAGGACACGTCGGTTTTGTTTCTTGAAGTTATTCACTACTGAAAACGCTCACTAAACGATGATACTAAGTTGCTTGAAGAATCTCTTGCTTTCGTCGTCGTTGAAGAGTTCTTGTTGTTTTCTGAAGTCGCTCACTAAACGATGATACTAGGTTGCTTGAAGAATCTGCTGCTTTCGTCGTCGTTGACTTCTGATGATACATGATTTATTATTCTGGTTTTTCTTCGGAGAAGTTGTAGAGTTCTTCTGGTACGCTGCCACCACTTTTAGGGCTGTTGCCTTATATAATAAGGTGCCCTATGAGGTAATATTAGACTTGCGATAATCTTACGCTAAGTTGGTTGGTATTGCACTTCCATATTCATTGGAGTGTCTTGGGGTTTGTAGATCACTTACGAAGTCGGTATTATCTTCTTTGGTTATGACGACAATGTGTTAAACTCATGATGATTCGGTGATGAGGTGAGGATCTAGTAGAAACCACGAAGTACAAAAATACTTATATTTTCTGAGTTTACATGGTGAAGATCAAGTATGATTGTACAAGTCTTCTAATGACGATAGCTTGATAGCTTCTGCCAATGATGATGGCTAATTCTATTCTCTCTACATGATAAAGCTTAGGTAAAGAGGTGCAGGTCTTCTAATGACGATAGCTAACTCTATTCTGTTCTACTACCATCTCGGTTACCAGTCATAAAGGAGCAGACAGTAGCTCGAACATACGAACATACAATCAGATGACATAGTTACATACGAACATACAATCAGATGACATTGTTACTAATCACGTAGGCCGCTTGAGCTATAGGTCACGGTGTTTGTCTCAAGCAGGAAGCTTGGACTAAAGTTTATAAACGATTGAATGACTACAGGTGACGGCATGTTATCTTAGCCTACTTTGTTGTATACGTCATCTTTACCGTCTCTGGTCTGATCACATTCCTGCAAGCAATCTGGTTGACCTCTTTAGTTTTAGTCTTTTATATATATGGAGTAACATTCCATATTTTTATTATGTAAACACTTACACATCCACAGCCAAGCCAATTTAGGTCACCCCTGCTGATAATCTTCCTTTAATCTTCTTAAGTGTTGGTTGAATGAAAACCTTGTCGATTGTATCTGAAATCCATGCTCCTTTTGAGATGTCCATTACCTGCCTCTCTTTTGTTAAGGCCGATTCCATCATTTGACTCTTGTACCGGCAGTTGCTGCCATAAATCACACATGACAAATTCCAGTTTATTCTATGGTTATGTTTATTTATATGGTTGAAAATAGCTGAGTTCTGTTGTCCATACCTAACTGACCGTTTGTGTTGTATTAATCTCTGGAGAAGTGATTTACGTGTAAATCCGATGTAAGATTGGTCACAGTCCTGGCATGGGATCTCATATACCCCAGTGTCCTTGGGAGATGTCTTTTGTTGGACGTTAATCAGGGATTTGGCTAAGGTGTTTGGGTAAGTAAATGCAAAAGGGTTAGATTTTCCAAGGGTCTGAGTCACCTTCTTAATCGTGTCCAGGTGTGGAATTTTGATTTTATTGTGTGTATCTCTGGTCTTGTCTTTAGGGGGTCGGTAGAAAATCACATTTGCTTTGTGAATTGCTTTCTCAATTATATTATATGGTCAGGATACTTTAAAGATGAAAGTTGCTTGCGAATTAGTTCAAATTCTTTTTCCAGGAAATCTGGGGAACAAATTCGTAAGGCTCCTAAGAACAGGTTGCTGGCTACACCTATCTTGATAGCAATGTCGTGATAGCTAAAGTAGTGAATGTATGAAAGTGAGAACGTTGGTTTTCTGTATATGGTAAATTTGTATTATGTCGTGTCTCTGATTATTAAAACATCAAGAAAAGGAATTATGTTGTCTGTTTCCCATTCAACTTTAAATTTGATGCTGGGCACTAATGTGTTTAATTTTGAGAGGAATTCATTAAAATTGCCCCACCTATTATCCCAAAATGTTAGAATATCATCCACATATCTCATCTACAGCATGTTTTTGGGTTTTATTGCATTTATTACTGTAGTTTCAAAGTATTCCATGTGCAAATTGGCTAAAACAGGACTTAAAGGACTACCCATACTACACCCGAATTTTTGCTTGTAGAATGATTCCCCGAATGAAAATACGTATCTACCTGAAGATGGAGACAGCAGTCTCTGAAATATAGTACTTTTCTCTCTATATTTTGGTGTTTTTATGGGCTCCTTTTATTAGATATATATATATATATATATATATATATATATATATATATATATATATATATATGTATATGTACACACTTGCTATCGCAACAACTGTAATTAGGAAGTTTTTTGTCCGAGTAAATTTAATGACTGTAAATTTGTTTGTCTTTTCAGCCTTGAAAAATGGATAGTTGTCGTCAGAATAAATACACACACACACACACACACAGACACCACACACACACACACACATATATATATATATATATATATATATATATATATATATATATATATATAATTAGGCCTCAGCCGAAATAAAACCAACGTATATTTAGAAAACATGAGTACCTTGACGAGGTAGGACTCTTTACCCTAGGCCTATAACGGATGGCATACCAGTCATTATATCTCCGCCCGTCCTTCTCTTTGATTCTGCGCGCCCCGCCACACACACGCATTATATATGATATATATATATATATTATATTATATATATATATATATATATATATACCTCATAGTGATACTCCCTCTTTTTTTAATATTTCAACTCCTCTCCCATTTCATTATGTTCAACGGTGGCACACTGGAGATTATGAAAATGCTAGCTTGCAACTTAAAAGTAAAATAGAATAAAATAAAAATAAGTTAATATCTTCAGGTCGGGTTATTAATTAAGTACCAATTATTACCGTGAATATTTAGTGAACGCTAATGTTCAAAAAGGAAAAACAAATGTCCATTTTA
This sequence comes from Macrobrachium nipponense, assembly GCF_015104395.2. Taxonomy (NCBI): domain Eukaryota; kingdom Metazoa; phylum Arthropoda; class Malacostraca; order Decapoda; family Palaemonidae; genus Macrobrachium; species Macrobrachium nipponense. The sequence goes on along the minus strand of NC_087200.1, from coordinate 197,823,595 downwards.
TCAGGAAACAAATACTTTCGTCACGAGACAAAAACCTGATTTCGCACTGATTACATCTATACGTCCTCCCCCATCCCCTACCCCCACCCCCACCCCACCCCACCCCATGACTCTTCGTTTGAAATTGAAGTTCAAACGTTGTGCCTTCCTGAGTCAACACACGCAAGTGTTCCGTACCGTTAAATATTTTTTTTTTTTTTAAATCATACCATTAGATCATGAAATGCAACGTCTGACTTAACTTGGAAATTGAATTTACAATTTTTGACTCGACGTTCTGGTAAAATGGAAATGATTAAGTATGAATCTCTACCCAAGGTCTAGTCTCTACCACAGAGTAGGTATATACCTAGACCGTGCTCTTTACCAACCTCAACCGTGTGAATCCAGTCGCTCTGTGCAGGGACGACAGTAGTGCCATCGTAAACTTGGCATTTGCCATTGACGAGAACTTCCCTCCCTTGGCAATGGCACTTTATAACGGAGCCAGCAACCTGAAGCCCCCCAAATTCAGGACACGAGCTGGAGGGTTCAACGGTGCTGCTTCTTCCCTCTGGCTTTTCAATGTCGAGGGTTTGGGCAGTCACCAGAGCCTCGTCGTTAGTGTCCTCTGTGAATAACTGTGGCTTGGCCAAGCGAAAGATGATGGCAACTACCGCTACCCTTAAGAAATTCTTCCGTGTACCCATCATCCTGAATTGCACAGTTAAAGGATGCCACTTTTCAACGTCACTTTTTTAAGTCGCACTTGACCTTTCATAGGCCTATGGATGACGGTTCTCAAGTGGTATTCACAATTTTGACTACGGTTCCACTGTTCCATGCAGTTCCTATCTCTTGCCAACTCCTAACTCAAAATCATTTTATGTTAATGCCTGTATCACTGGAAATTCTAACACATGACTGCATCAGTGCAGAGGGTTCCACGTTGTGATGCCAGGCGAGGACCCCTTCCTTACTACGTATCCTGTCAGTTCACAGACAGGGGGGAGGAGTTGCACTGCGATTTTGTCCAGCCGGGGCGGAGCAACTCGGGGATTTCCTGATGTTCTTTCTCTTTAAAAGCAGCCATACTGCTTGATTCTGCAGGTCATCCTTGCATTTAAAAAATACAGGCAGCGGAAGAGACAACTTGTCATCGAATGATTCTTCTATTCGATGGATTTGCCAAAGATGTGACGAGATGTTTCTTTTCTCATCAGATTAGTGTTCTATATACGTGAATACGCGCTCATTGTACCAGTAAATACATACGGTTTATTAAGACTTAAGGGCTCTTATTTGTTCTGCTCTTGTAAGTTGATGAGTTTTCTTGTATCTCAGTTGCGTTCTGCTATTATACAATACTACTTTCGTAGCCCAATCATTTGCGTCTTGTGGTAATGAGCGACAATTTAGGGATGACATATTCTCTTCCCTATTTACTTTATGATAACAAAAACATGTCTTTCTTACGGACTTACTTTCCGTTCTCTTCTGTTCAAGTCATTAACATTGTATCTCCTTCCCATTTCAAGAGGAATCAGCCTGTTGTCTCTTGTATCCCATTCGGTCTTTCCATCAATAGCTTTTATTTCTTATTTCTTCTACCAATGGGGCAGAGGTTTGCCCTAACAAATCCTCCTTCCAATTTCGTTGTTAACTTAGGTTTAGTCTAACGACCCGAATGCCTCGATCAACGCTTCCATGTTTTCACTCTACTTGCTTCATTTCATTTTGAGAATTTGGACCTTACGACACAATCATCCACAACCATTGAGGGATTGAATCTAGTATGTCGGCGCTCTTCCCCGTCTCTGTTCTGTTGATATGTGTGTCCTTAAGCGCAAATGCAGCAGCCCAGCCTAAAGTTGCTAAGCAAACTCGCCAGAGTAGATCGCGGGTCTCTTATTTGTTGCAAACGATGATTCCGAATGTTTCAATCCCCTTCTTCTTATTATTATGTAAGTATATGTAAATATACAAATGAAATTGACAAGGAAGCTATCGGATGTAGCACAACGCTGATGCACGAGATGACCAAACAAACCGGAGGTAAACACAAGGCGGCGTCAGTGATGACGTCACAAGGAATTTCTCCCCAATACGTATTAGAAATAAATCGCTTTGCAGCTGCTGTTTGCCAGCTCATATGCTTCCTCCCTCTTGGTTCTCTTACTTCTAGAAAACAAAGGCATGTTATCGTGCGTGCTATTTCTATTAAAATAAACCTCATCCGGCCAAGCCTCTACTGCACCCATTTCCACGTCATTTTTTATGTCTTGCAGACATAAAAATATGTCGACCATACAGCTATTGTGGTTTTGAATTTCTGCTGCCATTTTTTGTTTTGAATTTCTGCTGCCTTATTTTCTTATCTTTAGTGGATTGGTATTGTTTCTTTTTTAATATATATAGGTATATATATATATATATATATATATATATATATATATATATATATATATATATATATATATCATTCAAAAAGAAACAATACCAATCCACTAAAGATAAGATAAAAAGGCAGCATCGTAGTACTTATCATCGTTAAAAAAAGGTTTAACTGTAATTGGACGATTGACTGACTCCAGCAAATGGGATGCGATTAACTATTTAAAAACATAGAGTAAAGTAACAATGATTACGATAAAGTTAAAACTCAAGGTAAACTTTAAGTGACTATCGATGGAAACTTTTTTTTTTTTTTTTTTTTTTTTTTTTACCTTTAAACAATAGTCGATACTGCTAAAACTATCTAATTCTGACGGCTGCTTCAAAGTGGTAAATAAAACAAGTCTATATATATATATATATATATATATATATATATATATATATATATATATATATAGATATTATTACAAGTTTATGTTTATTTTCATTAACTTTGTTTATACTGTTTGGTTACGTTTATTCTTTTTGTTTTCCTTTTTTTTATTACTATTCAAGAGAGGCAAACTGCTTGTTTGGTATCAAAAAGTAATTAACATGTACAGAATACCATTAGGTAGTTCAGCCAAAGTTACAGGGTTTCAGCATATAGACCATTACAGCAGTCGATACCGAGAGCTAAACCAGAGAGGTTATCCTGACAGTCGACCCAGAGTCACGAAGAAGGGACAAGGATAATACGTATATAACGAGTCAGAGAGAGAGAGAGAATATCGGATTGTTGCCATTGTGTTTTGGTATTTCATTGTCATGTCACGTTGGGCATGATAAGTGTTGTTTTATGTTGATATTCTGTGTTCATTAGTGCCTTTTCTATTTATATTCCTGTGTTTTGGAATATTGTCGTTAGTTATTACCAGTGGAGTTGATATATGTTGTTGCATATGTGTGCATCAGGTCAGTGGCTATATGTGTTGTCATTTCTGAAGGTAAGAGGAGTTGTTATTATATAGTCAGTTTCTTTACCCTTGGTAATTAACGATAGTTAGCCAGTCCATTCGCTAGTTGATATCTTGTATTGTTTGAATAATTGCTTGTCGGCACTTATTGACGAATACGTTGATCGTTTGCTGTAGTGGTTGTCTTTGTTATGATGGATCTCTCGTTCTGCTATATATCATAACTCGTTAGCTTACATCTTAATTCTATTCTATATGTACCTTGTTTGTATGGTTGTCTTCGACATATGTTAACTTTGATGAATCGTTTGGTAATTGCCTTCGATACTTACATTAGTCCCGTTGTTTGTGTTTCTTCTCTTATGATAAATCATCCTGTAAGACTGTTGTTTGGTGACTCGTCTCTCGTACCTCATATGCTACTTGTATATATTATTACACTTTCATGAAGGATATCCATCAAAGGCAAGTCAGAGTATATTTAGGTTAATCATTTTATCTGATATTATATTCCCTTAATATTGAATTGCAGTAGTTATTACCATACATTTATATTGGGTTTTCTTTTATCAATTGCAGAACCCGAGTATGGCGTTTTGGATAGTGCCGAATATATTTTAATAAATATAATAAGTTTTGCCTTGCATTTAATTGCCCTCACTTGAGTTTGTGCTAGTAGGTGCATCCCACTTTATCATCAATATTATATTTCTAGAGTATTTAACTACTGTGTTACACCTGTCATAGGTTCACTGTCGCCATTATCTAGCAAAGAACCTGGATATAAAATATCCATAAAATCTATGCACTGGCACGTAACATATTTGGCGACCTTGCCAGGATGCTTTCCTCTTGCATTTTCTCAGTGAGAGTAGTTATTATGTATTGTGCTGGAATCTTGTAGTTATTTCATGATAGTACGGTGTGGTAGCATATTTTTGTGCATTTTTCGTGCGGGGTTATTTTATATATTATTCATAATGTCTACTTTAGAATCTATTACTGCTATAGGAGAAAAACTCGGATATGAGGGTAAGCAGTTGGCTGAGTTTGTAAAGGAACATATGCAAATAGAGAGAGAGAACAGGCAGATTGAGAGAGAAGCTAGAGCAGCTAGAAGGCAGGAGTTAGCAGAGGAGAAGGAGAAGTTACAGTTAGAGATAAAGTTGGAGCAAGTAAAGAAAGGTGAAGGTAGTGGTGATGGTGACTCGGCAGGACACTTTACTGTGTGGACTCAGAAGCTTATACCTAAATTTTCAGAGACAGATGTGAGTCAGTTTTTTTTAGCTTTTGAGAAAGTAGCTAAACAGTTAGACTGGGAGAAGGCTAGTTGGGCTCTTATTGTGCAATCAGTTTTTGTAGGGAAAGCTCAGGAAGCTTATGCTACACTTAGCTTCGATGATAGCATCGATTATGAGGTAGTGAAGAGCGCTGTGTTGTCCGCTTATCAACTTGTTCCCGAAGCGTACAGACAAAAGTTCAGAAATTATGTGAAAGGAGCAAACCAGACTTTTTCTTTTTTTGATTATGCGAGGCATAAGTCCTGTATTGTTCGATGATTGGCTCCGGTCTAGGTCAATTACAGATTTTGTAGATCTTAGAGAACTTCTTTTGCTTGAAGATTTCAAAGATAGTATGTCTAGGGATGTCAGAGTACACTGGAAGAGTTTAGATCATAAGACTTTGGAAGAAGCAGCTAGGTCAGCTGATAGATTTGTACTAACTCATGGTAAAACTTATCAACCCAGAACTTATAAGTATAGTTTTATAGTCATTATCAGCCAAGTAGAAAATATGTAACTAGAGATCAAACACAGAATAACTCCCCTAAACGTAAGTAAGGATAAGAAAGAGATACATGTTACAAATGTGGTAAACTAGGACATTTTCAGTTTGAGTGTAACAGACAAAAGGTAAAGTAACACTAATCTCAAGATGTCAAGTTAGTAAGGATGAGTATGTGAGTAAAATGAGTAAAGTTGATTTTGAAAATAGTAAGAGTGATGATACGAATGAAGTGTTGAAGAATTTTGGAGAGTATCTGCATGAAGGTAGAATAAGATTGTTCAAGAATCCAGATGTTGTAAGTAAAGCTTTAGTTATGTTAAGAGATACTGGTGCATCTCAGTCATGTGTATTAAGAAAAAGTTTACCAGAAAATTATGAGAGTAAAGAAGATAACTTTGTTCTGCTAGGAGGTTTTCCTAATTCGTCTGTGTCATGTCCACTTGTTGAATTTAAAATTGAGTCAGAGCTAGTTCAAGGTACCCATAGATTTGCGATGTAGAACAATTGCCCATTCCAGGTATAGTGTGAATAAAGGAGGTAATGAGTAATATGTCCAGGTTTTCAACAGAGAGGGGAAATAGTAAGTAAAGAAGTAGTTGAAGTGACCAGTAAACCTATAGCTCCCGTAACCAGAGCTCAGAGTAAGTTGACGACAGTAGATGAGGATGAAGATCTCAACTTGGCAGACTTGGAGAAGGAAGTGGTAGTAGGTAATATTCCAGTGCAAGAGTCGCTGAAGTGTATAGGTGACAGAAAAGATTTAGTAAAGGCACAGAAAGAAGATAAAGGTTTAAGTAACATTTTTGAGAATGCTGTTCCAGAAAATGAAGTATCGGATGTAAGTAAGCCTTGTTTTTTCATTAGAAATGAAGTATTGTATAGATTGTCCAGATCAAAATTAGCAAATGCTAGTAATGCATATGTAGATTATCAAATTGTAGTCCCTGAGAAGTATAGAAATGTAATAATGCAACAAGCCCATGATAATCTTTGTGGAGGACACTTTGGTATTGCCAAGACTATGTACAAAGTGAAAAAGCATTTTTTTTGGCCTTCATTAAAGAAAGACGTAAATAGATATTGTAAATGCTGTCATACATGCCAAGTTGTAGGTAAGCCCAATCAAATTATACCTAAAGCACCTATTGTACCAATAACTGTACTAACAGAACCATTTTCGCAGATTGTGATAGATATAGTGGGGACCGCTACCAAAAAACATCATCAGGTAATGAATACATCTTAACTATCATGGATCGCACCACCAGATATCCAGAAGCTATCCCGATACGCAAGATTTCCAGTAAAGTAGTAATCAAACATTTAACAGATTATTTTTCTAGATTCGGCTTTCCAAAGGAATTACAATCAGATAGAGGCAGTAACTTTATGAGTAAGTTGTTTAGTAAGAAAATGCTAGAATGGAATATTAAGCATGTTGTATCTTCGCCATACCATCCAGAAAGCCAAGGTGTGTTAGAACGATTTCACCAAACTATGAAAAATGCTTTAACTAAGTATGGGTCTGAATTTCAAAGTCAGTGGGATGTTGATTTGCCATATGTTTTGTTTGCAATTAGATCATCTCCAAATGAAAGCTTAGGTTTTACCCCTTTTGAATTGACATTCGGTCACGAGGTAAGGAGTCCTTTGAATATGATTAAAGATCAGTGGAGTGATAATGGTGAGAGCAAATTTGATGTTTAAAACAGTTACAGAATTTAAAGAGAAGTTGAAGAGGATGATAGAATGGTCAAATAAGAATGTAGTGAAAGCGCAGGAGTGTATGAAGCGAAAGTATGATAAAAATACAGTGTTGAGACAATTTAAGGAAGGTGATAGTGTACTTGTTTTTATACCTATTCCAGGACAGTTTAAAAGCCGGTATGTTGGACCCGGTATAGTAAGACGAAGAGTAAATAATTTAAATTACATAGTAGAGTTGCCTAACAGACGTAACAAGGAACAAGTCTTTCTCGTCAATTTACTGAAGCCATATTACCATAAGGAAGTAATTAAACCAGTTGCGGTAGTGCATAGTAAATCTATTAAAATTGGTAATGAAATAAGTGAAGATATGAATGAAGAAGAGACAAGTGTGAAAGGTGAATATGATTGGAGTAAAAATGGAGTTGATTTAACAGAACTGGAAGAAAGATTGTCATATTTGCCTGATTCACAAGTAAAAGATGTTATACAGGTACTTAGGGACTTTCCATCTTGTTTCAGAATCGGGCCTGGTAAAGTGAATTTTATTCAACATGCCATTAAGTTTAGTCCCAGATGCTAATCCGATTAGACAGGCACCTTATCGATTATCCCCACCTAAAGCATTAGAAGTTAAGAAACAAATTGATTACATGTTGCAACATGACTTAATTGAACCAAGTAACAGTCCATGGAGTTCTCCGGTAGTATTGGTAGATAAGAAGGACGGTACTTTCAGGTTGTGTATTGATTATCGGAAGGTGAATGAGTTGACTATCCCTGATTCATCCATATTACCACGCATAGACGATTGTGTTGACAAAATAGGGCACTCAAAGTTTGTCAGTAAATTTGATTTGCTTAAAGGATATTGGCAAGTTCCGTTGACTGAAGAGTCCAGAAGTGTCACAGCTTTCATAACGCCTGACGGTTTATTTCATTGCAAAATTATGCCTTTTGGTTTACGCAATGCTGCTAGTACGTTCCAACGACTTATGAATTTTGTGATCAGAGATGTAGAGAATTGTACAGTATATTTAGATGATGTGTGGTATAGCAATTCTTGGTCGGAGCATCTAAAACATATTCGATCTTTATTTTCAGCTTTGCTAAAGTACGGATAGTAGTTAACTTGAAGAAGTGTGAGTTCGGTAAGGCAGAGATTACATATCTAGGTTATAAAGTTGGAAGTGGAAATATCTCGCCTAAGAACAGCAACATTGAATCTATCATTAAATTTAAGACTCCGGAAAAACTAAGAAGCAAATTAGACAGTTTCTTGGGATGTGTAGTTATTTCAGACGGTTTGTTCCTAAATTTTTTTTCAGAATTAGCTGCACCTTTAAACGAATATTCTAAGTAGTAGATGTAATTTAATTGGTCAGATTTGGCTGAGAAATCATTTTTGCAATTGAAGAGTATTTTGTGTGCCAAACCCTATTTGCGCTCACCAGATTTTTCCAAACCATTCCAGATGATGGTAGATGCAAGCGACATTGGTATCGGAGCAGTGCTGATGCAGAAATACGATGACATTCTTTTTCCTGTTAGCTATTTTTCTAGAAAATTAAATCGCAGCCAGAGTAAATACAGCACGATCGAGAAGGAATGTTTAGCATTGATGTCAGCCATACAACATTTTGAAGTATATGTAAATTCAAGTCCTGCAGAGGTAGAGATATTCTCAGATCATAACCCTTTAAAGTATTCCTACATCAGTTCAACAATAAGAACAGACGTCTCATGCGATGGTCTCTTGTATTACGAAGAATACAACATCAGTATCAAGCATGTGAAAGGAAAAGATAACGTAATAGCTGATGCCCTTTCACGTTCTTTTGTATAATTTTTTTTTATACCCGATTGTGACTTGTACTCAAATGTGACTTCTTTTGTATATTCCTGTTTTCAAAAAGCACTACCCATGCTTTTTAAATTTGCGGTGGAGGTGTGTATTACAAGTTTATGTTTATTTTTCTTAATTAAACTTTTGTTTATTATATAAAATAAACTGTTTTGGGGGTTAACGGTTTATTTCATTTTGTTTTCCCTTTTTTTTTTTTTTATTTTATTTTTAAAAAAAAATATTACTATTCAAGAGAGGCAAACTGCTTGTTTGGTATCAAAAAGTAATTAACATGTACAGAATACCATTAGGTAGTTCAGCCAAAAGTTACAGGGTTCAGCATATAGACCATTACAGCAGTCGATACCGAGAGCTAACCAAGAGAGGTTACCTGACAGTCGACCCAGAGTCACGAAGAAGGGACAAGGGATAATAGCGTATATAACGAGTCAGAGAGAGAGAGAGAATATCGGATTGTTGCCATTGTGTTTTGGTATTTCATTGTCATGTCACGTTGGGCATGATAAGTGTTGTTTTATGTTGATATTCTGTTCATTAGTGCCTTTTCTATTTATATTCCTGTGTTTTGGAATATTGTCGTTAGTTATTACCAGTGGAGTATATGTTGTTGCATATGTTGTGCATCAGGTCAGTGGCTATATGTGTTGTCATTTCTGAAGGTAAGAGGAGTTGTTATTATATAGTCAGTTTCTTTACCCTTGGTAATTAACGATAGTTAGCCAGTCCATTCGCTAGTTGATATCTTGTATTGTTTGAATAATTGCTTGTCGGCACTTTTATTGACGAATACGTTGATTCGTTGCTGTAGTGGTTGTCTTTGTTATGATGGATCTCTCGTTCTGCTATATATCATAACTCGTTAGCTTACATCTTAATTCTATTATATGTACCTTGTTTATGGTTGTCTTCGACATACGTTAACTTTGATGAATCGTTTGGTAATTGCCTTCGATACTTACATTAGTCCCGTTGTTTGTGTCTTCTCTTATGATAAATCTCCTGTAAGACTGTTGTTTGTGACTCGTCTCCTCGTACCTCATATGCTACTTGTATATATTATTACACTTTCATGAAGGATATCCATCAAAGGCAAGTCAGAGTATATTTAGGTTAATCAATTTTATTCTGATATTAATTATTCCCCTTAATATTGAATTGCAGTAGTTATTACCATACATTTATATTGGGTTTTCTTTTATCAATTGCAGAACCCGAGTATGGCGTTTTGGATAGTGCCGAATAGTTTATTTTTAATAAATTATAATAAGTTTTTGCCTTGCATTTAATTGCCCTCACTTGAGTTTGTGCTAGTAGGTGCATCCCACTTTATCATCAATATTATATTTCTAGAGTATTTAACTACTCTGTGTTACACCTGTCATAGGTTCACTGTCGCCATTATCTAGCAAAGAACCTGGATATAAAATATCCCATAAAATCTATGCACAGGCACGTAACAATATATATGTGAATAATTTCTTCGTGAAAGCAGGATACGTCACAAGTATAAATGGCATAATTATATATATATATATTATATAGATATATATATATATATATATAATTATATAAAAATATTTTATATATATATATATATATATATATAATATATATAAGGGCGACATATCTTAGCGCTTTACTTTTATTCTTGACCATGATGCATATTACTATTCTTGGAAACGCAGAGGATACGTCAGTGAGGCAATCTTGTTGCTAAGGTGACTATTAGCAAGAAAAATAGTGTATATCATCCTCTACCTTTAAAACTCGTTATTGTTTTAATAAACATTATAAGTATGTGCAGAAAATCCATCGTAAATTACGCATGAAGAAGATCGCCTCCTTTGTTTTAACGAGGTCAGTTCGACCTAAGGTTTTGATAGGAACTCGCAAATTTTCCTACTTGCTTAAGACGAGACTTATAAACGGCTGGTGACTAAACCAAGGAAAATTGTCTCCGCTACTACGACTTAAATTAAATATACTTTTAAAAGACTTTTTGAATGTTATTTATTCCGGACTTATATTATAGATTTAAATATAATGGAAAATAACGACAAATTAAAGAACATTAAGTTTAGTACAATGTTCACAAGGACGGCATTTGTCAACATTTGCTGACAGAATATAACTTCAGCTCATAAACGTTTTGTGATTTCAAGTCACTCCATGAAAATCACTACATAAAACTTACACACAATTTATGTGCAAAAAATAAAAACCCCGAAAATAGGCCGATGTATTTTACCGGAGTTTTCGTTATTCACGAAGTCAATTCCTTTTTCTTTATCAACTTAACCCATTGCAGAGGGTAACTACGCTATTTGAAGTCAATTCGTTCAGACATTCGCGGTCCGACTGTGATATGTATAGGCACTTTGACATTAGTTAGTCTTTTTCTAATAATTAAGCTATATTTTATATCCAACTTATTTTTCTTATTATCTATATAATTTCGCAGCTTTTCCTATTAATATGAGGTCGAAACAATTGTCAGGGAATGGTGGATAGCGAGATGGAAAAAAGATCGTATGAATGGAGGTATATAGTAAAAAGGAATGAAAGGGGGTTGCAGAGAACCTTTAGTAATGCCTACAGTGCACCCCGTGAGGTGCACTGGCGACACTATCCCTACGAAGCTTTTCCCATTAGAGGGAGTAGCTCGAGAGGGTGCTAAACCTTCCAAGTCCACCACCTCACCCGTGACCAAATAGACTAACCATCAGGTATATAGGGTAAAATACCGAATGGACACTTTGGGCGCTGATAACTCTGGAAATATCCAACCCATCGGGATGAAACTTTGTCTCTGGAAACTTCCCACGGAGGTCTCTCATCGAGCAAAATTAAGTCGAAATCCGTTTGGCCGTTTCGAAGATCCAGACCTCCATTTTTGGCGGTAAAAAAGGATGCAGTCGTGATACTTAGTTTTTTCTGAAAGCTCGTATATTTTTTAATATATTATAAAATTCTAAAGGTACAGTGGGCACGCCCGTATTTACAACCGTAAATGCTCATGGGCAAGAATTTTTCGTATAGGGTCACCCTTACCTATCATACATATAGTACTAGTTGGCCAAGGACCATACAGTACAGTCTGTGACGAGAATTATACTGCCCTTTCTTAAAAGTAAATTTTGAATGATCAAAACATAGCTGTTCAATAATTGAAATTTTATTCCTAATTACATGTGCCATTAAAACAATAATAATAGTTTTGCATGTAACTTAAATAATACATTAACTATGATAATATTACAAGTATTATCGCAGTAGGCAACACTGCATACATTTCACTTGGTCTCTAAGACACCCCTACTTAATACATATTCTTAAACAAGTGTGACTTTGTATATATATATATATATAATATATATATATATATATATATCTATATATATATATATATATATATATACATATGTACACATACATATATAGTCTTTATCCACAAGGCTTCCCATTACTCAATTTATGGAACATTGTTTACATAGGCTAAAATTTTATACGCTATGTTCATGATGTTTTACACGGTATCAGGACAACATTACCCCAGGTATTATATTCTGTTTGGAGAAAAGGAAAGCTTTTAAATTTAAAATGAGTGATAATTTATTTCGAAAAAGATCATTAATTATCATATTACCTTTTAAAACAACTCAACAGCCGTTACACTTGCAATTTCTTTTGAATACATCTTTTTTAAATGATTTTCCTCATGACTCCAATATCTTTTATAAGCTACAGCGGAAATTCCATTTCAAAAACGTCACTGTCGCGACTGTGACTGAAAGTAAATGTCGATGCAATTGCTACAAAATCACGTTCATTGTCCACAATACATTTTTTTTCCAAGACGAGAGAGAGAGAGAGATTGCTTGTAATTTATGTGCTACCACTACAAGTAGGCCTATAACTTATAAGTGGTTTTATAATCAGCATAATTTCGCTTCCAGTTAATTATGCTGAAGTATAATCGTTTCTGAGTCTGGGTTCTTGCATAAGGGTTGTGGGGGGGGGGGGGGGAGGGGTTTGGGTCTTTTCTAACAAACTATCTAACCATGAAAGTGTGTCCGAACCTATGGCCCTTTCATAGCTTTTGGGCGAGTCTCAATTTTGGCAAAGGCTTTCAAAATGACAATAAATGCCAAACATGATTGCATTAATTACAAAATCAAGTTACTTTGTTTGTATGGTGCTTTTACGTTGTATGGAACCAGTAACGGTTATTCAGCAACGGGACCAACGGCTTGACGTGACTTCCGAACCGCGTCGAGAGTGAACTTCTATCACCAGAAATACACATCTCCAACACCTCAATGGACTAAATGACTTTGGGCTTAATTAAGAAATTATGTATTCTGTATTCATAAGGCTCAGCGGTTCTCAAAATGGGTTGGTGGTGGTCACTATCAGATCTAACGAAAGAGTTCTTGGCCTAATAATCTATGTCTAACCTTAACTTGAAACATATTTCACTTTCTTTTAACGGGATAACTGTTCTATAACACACACCATTGATAAGGAAGGGGTGATTTACGGAACAACCAGATATTGAGCTCCTGGAGTGGCCTACCAAATGGTAGGACATGAGCCTTATTGAGAATGTATGGGGATATATATTAATATGTATTCAGCGATTGGATTATACCAATTGCTTATATTATCATTATCATTAGTAGTAGTAGTAGTAGTAGTAGTAGGGCTCACGCAAGAATTCTGTCTTTGAAATATTATTATCATAGTTCTGAATATTTGGGATGAACACCAAAAGTATATAGCTTGTTAAATGTCTCACACTCTCTCTCTCTCTCTCTCTCTCTCTCTCTCTCCACACACACACACACACACACACACACACACATATATATATATATATATATATATATATATATATATATATATATATATATATATATATATATATATATATATGAGTCTATATCTTGCCTAAGACGAAGTAAATGTCCTTTTAAATACTAAAAAATAACCATAGAAACAATACGGATTCCACTTAAAAACTAATAAGATTAGTTGCACAGCTGAATGAAAAGTTCTTATGATATGAACCTTTGAAATCATAAGAGATCACACTCTACTTTTGGTCTAATTTAGGCGAATACCGTATTGGCCCCAGGTAATATCTAAAAGTAGAATTATCATCATTATCGCCAATATATTTCATGAAATTATTAATTAGAATATATCTGCCCATGCATTATCATCTCCAAACGCCTGTGCATCTATCTGCTGGGAATTCAATATTTCCAATCGTTTTATTCATCCATATGCTCATCAAAAAACATTTTTATTCGTTTCTAATAATGAGAAACAGAACGGTTGGCTGTTCAAGATGGGACTACTTTTCCTCCGCTGTTAGATTCAATTACAACGGAATTTTCAATGTAGAATAGATGTTATTCAGAATGGACAATGTTTGGATTACGCAAAAACAGATGACGAGCCTCATTCCATATTTCGGTAAACGAATTCATTCCCATAATCGTAATCAGCCAATCAGAAGCACCCTTACCTTACGTCCGGTCATACATTTGAAGTTCTATGTAAATTCTCTCTCTCTCTCTCTCTCTCTCTCTCTCTCTCTCTCTCTCTCTCTCTCTCTTCGTGTATAGGAATAGGTTGTGTTTGTTAATATGGTTTTGTATAAATTTTATCGAGATTTAATTTCTTTCGTTGTTAAATTTTTCATAGTTCCGATGGGAAATCAAAACTAGCTTCAAAAAGGTTTAGGAGTTAGAAGAATCTCTTCCCTCCAACTCCATTTCCTACGTCAGTCTCAAGAGCCAAACGCAATTATATGATAATATTACGCTATGTATTTTCCTTCTAATACAGCGTCTTATATTTAAGAAATCACGTAAAAAACCATGAATCACGTCGTAGTTTAAGCTTTCTTCTTATTCTTCAGGTAAAAATTACTTTTGAAATAATTAAGTGAATATGTTAGCTACCAAGGAAAAAGTCTCCACCAATAAGGCTGATTTTGAGTGCAGAATTCATCCATATTTTCAACAGCTTCTACTACATAAATACGGCGTCGCCATTTAAGTGTCTAGTGAAAGCAAGGGGTAAAAGGAATTATTTTTTTCCTTAACAGCACAAGCCCTTTTATGGATTACCGTGAAAACAAAAGACTGTAAATAATGACACCCAAGAAAACCCTTGGGGCCACAGTCCACTAGTCGAGATCCCAAATATTTCCTGTGTAATTCAATTGCCAACATAAATCAATGACTTTTTCCTACACAAAATACTTTTTTCCTCTACTCTTTTGCAGCGACTGACTTTTTCCGGCCACCTCCCCAACAGCCACTCTGTACACTAGTACCATTAAGGCCTGTCCACACGAGCGGGCCTAATCCGGGTTGACGGGCAAATTCTGTCGGGCTTACCCGTGAATGTTGTCCACACGGGTGAGGCGATGGAGAGGTGGGCGTGTCTGACGATACCAGTACTGTGTTCAGTGCAGTATGATAAACATGGTGCCTACTGCAAAGAAGGAGACATTGTGTAGCATGATAATTGCTTTGTGTGTGATGAAAAATAAGAAAAAGAAGAGGATATGGTGCAAAGAATGGCTCAGTAAAAGAAATGTATATGGTTAACGTACGTCTGCCAGGGTCGAAGCTCAAGCCATCGGGCACCACCATGGTGAGTTTGCTATAAGACCCATCGGGCAATTTGACGGTTTGCCCGTCAAGTGTGCCCGTTAGAGGGGAGGTCCGCCGATCAGGCCCGGTCGTGTGGATAGGCCTTTACGGAACACCACCATAACAGAACAGCAGAATAGCTGTTAGCCGAATACGCCCATGAGGACTGAACCATATCAACATGAAATCCTCCCCCCTATATATTTACTGCAACAACGTCCGTTGACCCAAGGGAATATTTAGTCCTGTCAAAGAAGACCAGTTCGCGCCTCACCTTGGCAGATGAAAATCACTGGCTATCATGCTCACTTATACTGCCACAGTGCGGGGTCTGTGGTGGTGGTGGTTGAAACCAACATTGTTTGAAAGTTTGAATTTCAAGTCAATGGCCCATTGGCTTGTTCCATGACATTAAAAATCTGGTTGGCTAACTTCGACGACTATTATGAAGCATCAAATGAAAACCCACTCCAAACCGTAAACCACTCTGCACAAGTTTAAGTGAAATTTAACCAGACGAATGCTTATGCTTAAGTTTCACATCTTAATTAGCTCCCTGGGCCATGGTCACTGAAGTTGGTTACCAAGAGCGTGGGTATACAAGTAGCGAGATAAGATAAAAATTTAAAATTCGAAGCTTTGGTTTATCTATGTGTCATCTACTCTGAGGTGCTAGGTCTAAAGATAGCGTTAAGGTGCCTCCACACGGTCGAACAATGCCCGACAGACAAACATTATTACCAGTTAACAATTGTCTGCCGGTCTTTGCCTTGTGAGCAGAGTAAAAACACTGGTATACAACCTCATCTGGTACCACTGTTTGTTGCCATACCTACTTCCATCATTTCCCCACTTATGACGTCATCCTGCTTTGCCTATGATATGGTAACAATGTGTCCGTCGGACATTGTTCGACCGTGTGGACGCACCTTAAATAGATCCTTGGGAGTCGGGACTGGTTAGTACTAGCCCCTCGGAGGTCAAGGAAGTATTATATACGAGTTTCTACATAGTGTGGTCGACAGATTATATTAATAAACGGTATCTTCATGCGACCGTCCACTGTACCTCAAGGTGTTTAATACGAGCACCTCTAAGTAGGCGACGAATAGATAAGCCAAAGTAGCACCGAATAGTGACCCCAAACCCGGGGTTATCCAAAGCCCTCTGTATTAAAGTTGTTCATTTCACATCCTATTGCACTTCTACCAGAGTGGCTGCTAACCTTAGCTATTCGCTGTTTGCGAATGGCAGCAAAGATAATAAGCAATAACTTACGTTTTTGTCCTGGCACGCTCTATTCTAAGCGAAGGTGAACGCAATTTACCAAATGCTAAAACCAAGCATTACCAGGAGATCGCCAGAAATAAGGACCAGAAGCACAACCTATCTTTACAAAATCATATGCGCAATTAACATTTAAAGATAAAGAGCCAGGTAGTAGGCTATCAACCACTAAGGCATTATTCAAAATTCTGCATTTCTGTCGCCTCACGTACCCGATACACAAGTCCAAAGATAGTGTTTGAGTAACCATCGACAGTCAAGAGTATCCTAAAAATTTTATGCCCATAGGCAATAACTTTTTTCATTCAAATAAAACTTTCAAGTCTGCAGCGTGTTAAAATAACCTTAATATGGCTATTTGTACTATTCAACCAATTATGATAGATATTTTTTGGCCATATCTAAAGTATAGGAATTGTCCCATTCCAAGTTATTTTCATTTTCAAATATTGCATAAGTCACCTTTTATATTATTATAAGTGTTTTAACCCAATGCGATCTCCAGGTCTTACCATTTTAAATCAACACTGATTATTCCATTAGGGAAAGCAAATATTAAATTTAATAGTCTAAATTGAAGATAAGACAAAATTGGAGGCGATTCAACAAAAATCCACCTTAAAAGAATAAAAACAAATCTTTATTTCTCATACCAATTTTTCATCCACTGTTAGCCAATGAGCTACTTCCATTACTTTGATTTCCTTGGATTTCATAGGACAGAGGATTATTACGGTCTACCCCATCAAATGCCATTTTGGGTTAAAGAAACTTAATACAAAGGTTTACAGAATCATATTACTCTGGTCTTCATACACGCAATTACTATATATCCGTAGCCAGATTATTCAAAACTTGAAGAGTGAGTCCTAACGTTGTCTGGATATTGGAAACCCAATTCAAGAGCGCTTCGAATCCTCACAGGATATTCAGTCTTAAACGGAAGTTGCTGCTTTCCATTAGCACTATTAGTGACATCATTACGGTCTGCTGCAGCTACACCAATACACCTAGAGCCTGTATACAAAAATAGTTTGATTGGTTTCATGGTTTTAAAATATTCTAAAGATTTACACAACCTACCCCTCTATTAAAAGTTTAAACTTCCTGATTACTTAGTCCCACCGCTATTTCTACGGCCATTATAATGGTAGCTATCGTAAGAGTCAAATACTATTAACTATTACTATGGTTCCTTTTAACTCCAAAATAACATGAGAGCATGTGTTACGAACCGAGAGAGAGGTCCACTTCAGGTTCGATATTATTATAAACAAAAGGAATTCAACACCAACAGTTGAAACTGTGGATACGAATATAGAAAGAAACACTAACACAACAAAGGTTTATTTACAAGCTTACTAACAAAGACAAATGCAGAATAGTGTCTCCTATTTACATAAAAAAGGTAAAATCTTACACTGCATGAACTGGTGGAACAGTGAGCTAATGAAAGTACTTGCCGACCAGTTTTGCAACTCGAAGCGATGGCTTCACAGAAGGAGAACTCTAATTGTAGACGCCTTCTTGCCTCCGTATTGCAGAAAATAATGTCTACTCTTGATACTTGAAGGGCAGGAACTTCTAAACCTCTTGCAGAACGTTTCTTCTCTGAATTCTTGCTCTATGTCGAAATAACTCTGTCGTCCACTCCTGACGACGACTTGACCAGAATTCGACCAAACTCTCTCGAGTGCCTTGTTCTCTCTGATCCTTCGCCCTTCTTCTCTTATCTCACTCTGATGATCTCTGCTGCTGATCTCTCACTGATAATCTGATCTGTGGCTCTTACTGATGTTCTCATACTCGGTGACTAACTGATGATCTGCCTTCTCCTACTTCGTTCGTTGTATTTATATGGCATTCTGGGGGCGGGGCCTACGGTGAGCGTCACAGACTCCCGAGATTACGGGAACAATTTAGAAGAATCTCGACGGAATATTGCTTCATATTTCGCTGCGTTTCTCACAGCACTTAGGCGCATGTTGTGCTCCACAACACGCCCGACAATTCCAGAACGACCGCGAGAACAGGTGCCTCCAACACGGGCATGAATGCCTCCTTGCTGCAGAATTTCTTGAAGATGCGTTTTCCTTTCCCTTTATCTTTCTTTGCTATACAGCAATTACCATTACACGTCCCCCCAAAAAGAAAAAAAAATGAAATCAACTGATTTTATTTTTTTCTAAAGAGAAACAAGAATTAAACAGTAGGGGAACAATTCTGCACAAAGCTTTAATCCAGTCAAACACGCACACTTCTCCACTCACACACTCACTTGTGCGAAAACAGAAAACTGTCATTAGGCTACTCATTCTGAAAACTCTTAGAGATGCTATTAGCTATCACATTATCCTTTTCTCTTACTTTTTCCGTTTTCTGATCTCTGATTAAAACTTTGAAATGCTAAAACACCTCTTGCATTTTCTCAAAACTAATTTCTCTCAGTAACACTGGCACATCAAACACTGGCTGTGGCCATGGTATGGGGCATTCTTTATAATTCTGAAGCAAATTTACATTTACTGACTTTGCTCTACTCTTACCCATATTAATTCCATAATGTGCATTTCCCCTCCCCTCTAACACTGAAAAAGGACCTTCAAACTTATAAGGTAAAGCGGAACCTTCTTTCTGGACTAGTACTAAAACTTTATCTCTTACACGGAAATTTGTCTCTTTCGCTCTAAGATTATGTTTAGTCCCCCCTTGACTCCCGTTCTCCTTCGCTAGTTGCCAACCATCTCTTAAATTGTTTTTATAATACTCGAGATTAGTTATGTAATCTCCTCTACCCTTACTTCTAGACAAAGGTCCAACCATATTGATAAATACATTCTCAAAAGATTCGCCTACAGAAGGAATATTACACAACGGAACTCTGGGAATTACTTGGTTCAGTTTCCCAGCAATTTGGCATTAATGACAGCTTAAAACATACCTCTTTAAGTCATTTTTCATTTTAGGCCAAAATTTTAATAGTAGTACGCCCTACTAATAGACCTGAAAGTTTTATTTACTCGTAAATGTCCTTGCTCATCATGCGCTAACTTCAAAACTAGCTCACAAAGCTTCCTAGGAACCACTAATTGTTCGGTGATTTCCCCTTTACTACCTGACTTATGACTAACATAACGACACAAAACTTCGTCCTTTAAACAAAAAGTTTCCTTACACACATCATCGAGATCATCATCCAGCTCAAATTAAAAAATTTGGGTTAGTGTCTCATCCTCTCTCTGCAACTTGACTAGCGCATCCTTGCCTAATTCCTCACCATAACTAGTACTAGATACCTGTACATTTGCTACGTTACTTTCGACAGCTACACCCTCCGTTTGGCTATCACTGTCAACGATAGAGTTAGGTTTCTCAGCCACACTCATGCCAAGATCAACCTCGCCACCTCTATCACACTCGTTCGAATCCATGAACAAATTATGACCGTACTCTATGTCTGTATCTAAACCCGACCTAGTTACTACCATTTCAGGCACTGGAATATCCCTCACAACAGGATTCACATTCTTGGATAAAGCTAAACCATTACCGACAATAATGTCAACGCCATCGACGGGCAAACTGTCAACAACTGCAAGTTTCACTTCTCCTGACACTACCTGACTTTCTAAGTTCAACTTCAACAAAGGACAAAGAACACAAGTGTTAGGAAATCCACCTAACATGACTTTCTCTTCCATATTGATTTCTGCCCTGTTCGGCACACTCTCTCCTAATCAGTGAGACAGCAGCTCCTGTGTCTCAAAGCAAGACCATCTCTCTCGAATCTACTCCTCCAAGAGAGGAAACTACGCCTTCTGACAGAAATTCACCAAAAAATTTCCTAGTTTCTCTTATTACATCATTCCTACTTGATGAAAGGTTAACTAGAGACACTGGTTTCTTACCGTCCTTCCTTTCTGCTGCACAATTTTTCACTAAATGCCCTTTCCCATTACATTGGAAACAAGTTAATTCTGAGCCACTAGATGCCACCTTACTCTTACAAACCTTAGACGTATGACCAGGTTTTCCGCATGTATAACAGGAATAGTCACTTTTACTCGCATTGCTATTACTAGGACTGAAACCTTTACTGCTTTGTACTCTACCAGACGAAGGATCATTTCGTTTCTTACTAACACTCAAATTATGAGTTAGACTATATTCGTCAGCTAACCTAGTTGCCCCTGCAAAAGATACTTCTCGCCTATCCTCTATATAAAACTTAATCTCAGGGGATACGTTATCTTTGAAGTTTTCTAACAACACTAAGTTCTTCAAACTATCAAAATCCTCAACTTTAGCAGAAGTTAACCAATCAAAAAACAGCCTTTCTACATACGTAATATTTTCATCCTTTCTCAAATTTCTAAATTTCTTACGGTACGCCTCCAGTACTAACCTGTACGCGCTAAGAACAGTTTTTTTTACAATATTATAATTATCACATTCCTCCTTAGACATACAACTATACACAGTAAGCGCCCTACCACTCAAAACTGACTGTAAATATAAAGTCTATGTTTCTTTTGGAGAACCTATTCTTTCCATTAACTTCTCAAAACACATGAAATATGTCATAACATCTCCCTCATCAAACTGCAATGCACTCATACCTAACCTATCAGTTTCATTTTCGTTCTCGCCTGTCTGACTGTTATGAGTACTTTCCCTTAACCGAGCAATTTCCAACTCATGCATACGTTCTTTCCCTCTTTCTTCCTGCTGCATTACCAACATTTCTCTCTCTTGCTGCATTTTCATTACTTCTCTCTCTTGCTGCATTTTCATTGCTTCTCTCTCTTGCTGCATTTTTATTGCTTCTCTCTTGCTGCATTTTCATTACTTCTCTCTCAGCCGCTCTTTCATCTCGCTCATACTTTTCTCTTTCTTTCTTTTCAACATACTCATGGAGATCATTCCCCTCTAGACCTAGAAGCTTACCCGACTCAATAAACTCTTTTACTCTCTCACTCATTCTGGTTCTTTCTATATTCTCCCTGTTTCAAACTGTTAGTGCTATTCTAAGCAAGGTCGCCACAATGTTACGAACCGAGAGAGAGGTCCGCTTCAGGTTCAATAGTATTATAAACAAAAGGAATTCAACAAACAGTTTATTTACAAGCTTACTAACAAAGACAAATGCAGAATGGTCTCTCCTATTTACATAAAAAGGTAAAATCTTACACTGCATGAACTGGTGGAACAGTGAGGTAATGAAAGTACTTGCCGACCAGTTTTGCAACTCGAAGTGATGGCTTCACAGAAGGAGAACTCTAATTGTAGACGCCTTCTTGCCTCCATACTGCAGAAAATAATGTCTACTCTTGATACTTGAAGCGCAGGAACTTCTCTAAACCTCTTGCAGAACGTTTCTTCTCTAAATTCTTGCTCTATGTCGAAATAACTCAGTCGTCCACTCCTGACGACGGCTTGACCAGAATTCGACCAAACTCTCTTGAGCGCCTTGTTCTCTCTGATCCTTCGTCCTTCTTCTCTTATCTCACTCTGATGATCTCTGCTGCTGATCTCTCACTGATAATCTGATCTGTGACTCTTACTGATGTTCTCTTGCTCTGTGACTAACTGATGATCTGCCTTCTCCTACTTCGTCCGTCGTATTTATATGGCATTCTGGGGGCGGGGCCTACGGTGAGCGTCACAGACTCCCGAGATTACGGGAATGATTTAGAAGAATCTCGACGGAATTTTTCATCATATTTCGCTGCGTTTCTCACAGCACTTAGGCGCGTGTTGCACTCCACAACATGCCCGACGATTCCAGAACAACCGCAAGAACAGGCGCCTCCAACATGGGCGCGAATGCCTCCTTGCTGCAGAATTTCTCGAAGATGCGTTTTCCTTTCCCTTTATCTTTCTTTGCTATACAGCAATTACCATTACAGCATGCCATGCTTGAAGATGTACTTAATAGGGCACCACTCTTACGCTGAATAAGTAACTTAGTACTAGATGCTGAAATAACAGTACATAACTTCAGTTCTCCATGCTGAAATAACCGTACCTAATTTTAGTGCCTAACAATGCACACCATATGCCAACTTTCGTCCCTCAGTATCCAGTCTTGAGGGATTAGTAAGTGCACAAGGTGAAAATAGAAAAAATTAGGGAACTGAATAAGAGGTTCCCGAAGTAAGCTTCAGAGCTGGAGGAAAGGCAGATGAAGGTAGCAGTCATTGAACATAAGCAATGCACTCGGAACTATGTATTTTAGAGCCTACGAAGGGGAGAGGGGGGGGGGCGTGAGAGGATGGTGGTGTTGAGCGAACGATGTTAACGAGACTATTAGAGTTAAATTTTCCACGAAAATTAGTTTTAATATCATCTGACAACACGACAGCAGTCAAAAAAATTCTTAAAGATTCTTTTAAAATCTTATTCTAAGATTTATTACCCGTCTAGTCCCTATTTACTAGCGGGAATTAATTTCTAAATCACAAAAGAACGTAAGTTACCCTAACCAATTCTCAGCTGCATTAATATTAAAACGTACGTCTGACCAAAACTGGGTGTATTGTAATACTTCCTATTAGACCTGTGTGTCAAACTTCTCCCTAGGTCTAATTATCTCTTATACCCTAATTGCGCCTAGCATCCTTAAATAAGCTATTACTTTTATCCTAACCGAATCTTATATAAAATTCAAACGTCCTTCACCCTATTCTATCCTATATGTCAAGTTTCACATCTATCTTCCCTTTGAATTAAGTCCTAACTTGCAGTTCTAACCTAAGTTAGAAAGCTGGTCGGTTGGTTTGAACTTCCTGTTGTGCAGAGCGACTTAAAAAGTCACCATGCACAACTAGCACAAGTCCACCTTGGCAAAGGTGGACTTGGGAAGTGGGCACAGAATAAATAAGATATTAATTTAACACCAATACACCACCAAAATCTAACTTTTTAAAACTCAAAAAATTTTACTTTAAAACACTATAAAAACCCCAAAATCTCACTTAACCCCCCCAAAAAATTACTGTAAACCCCCCAAAATTCTTGCTTCAAACTAAAAAAAAAAATAATAATAAAATAAAATCTAATAATACTCAGAAACTTTGAAAATTCTTAATTCAAAACTTTCCAAAATTAAAAAAAAAAATTAAAACAAAGGTTAAATAAATTAGTCTACATTTTAAAAATTAGATTTAGTCTACAAAAGTTAACAAAATTGAGGTTAAAATGCACGATAAAAAGAAATTAAATTTCTTAAATCTCTGATCAAATCTAAAAAAATATAACTTATTCTACTAAACTAAGAAAAACTTAACCAAATTTTGTGGCTGAAAAATCAAAAGGCTAAAAAATTATGAATACAAGAATATGGTTACCAAGAGTAAAATGAACTTAAAATTTTTAAAAATCAGACTAAAAATACAACACTTCATACTCACCTATTAACACTGATTAACCATAAGGTATCGGTACGTATAACGACTTCACAACTCAATGTAGCAGGCTCATTTAAAGACACCCTGACCTGAAATAGAACAAATATTAAAACCCAAAATATTCTAGCAAATGGATAAAACGAAGATTAGCCTATTTGATACAATCGATAGGACCAATCGGATTTGTTAAGTTTAAAATGCTAAGAATGAACAGATACTAAATACTGATAATTAGACTATAGAAAACTGAAGCCGATCAAGTCACTTAACATGCCGCTTATCAGGAAGGTTATGGTGGTAGACTTAAGCCTCATTAATAAACTTTAAATGCTATTGTATCTTAATACTCGCTCCAAAGCAATAAGTTAAAATGAAATCTACCGTAGTACTGCATAAGATTGCTCGAAAATAATCAAAAGTGCGTTGAAATAACGTTAAGTAACCTAGTTCAGCAGGGTAGTACTATGTTGAAAGGCAATACAACATTACTCAAGTATTTTAAACAATCATTGTAGGCATTTTACAACAAAACACAAGATATAAAACAAGCAAACTAGTAATTTCATACGACAAACTTAATAAAAAATTCAGCACCACAATCTTAACACAAAAATAAAAAGGCCAACATTATCAAACGCCAACAAACCTTGAAACGAATCACGCCTTCACACCAAAAACTCGTAGTAGTCTAATGCAGACAAGAACAACGAACACGGAGTCCAGCACCGGCCAAGATTCCAAACGCGAAAGGACGAGAAAAGCAGAGTTAGATTTAATAATAATAATAATAATAAAAATAATAATAATAATAATATTAATAATAATAATAATAATAATAATATTATTATTATTATTATTATTATTATTATTATTATTATTATTATTATTATTATTATTATTATTATTATTATTATTATTATTATTATGGAAATGTGCCATGTACTTTTCCTTTTTAGCAAACTACCTGAATTATGTATCGGTGTTCAGTCTCTACCTGGGATAATAATAATAATAATATAATATAGCTATTGTTTTCAGCAGTGCTTGGACATAAAGAGTTCTTGAACATTACTTTTGATGAATAGCGTAATTAATTTAGCATACCCTACTGTCTTCATCTTATCGTTTATCGTATATATATGGCCTGGAGCCATTAAATACAGGATATCGTTACCATTATATTATTAGTTAAACGTAACATGGCATCACAATGATGTGGTCATCGACACGGTTGTGGCAATGAATAGACAAAAGTAGTACGTATATAGGAATATTTTTGTCAGGGTGTATGCAAGGTTACTTTGACGATTAAATTCATGAATAACTACAAGGTGCGTAAGTTCCTTTTCCATTACTTCCATTACGGCAAAAAAAGGTCACATTCATCGATTTGATTATATTTGTATTATATATATAAATTTAATATCCAGTTCACTACACCTCGGAAACGACTTAGCCTAGTACATCCAAAACGAACTGCGATTAATTAATGTTTCGTCACTAGTTATCAAGAGAGGTATCAGTTAATATCTGCTCTGCTGTACTGTACTGTCAATTTTTTATTTTAAAAAATACACTTTAAATGTCTTTTTTACATTAAATACATATACAATATATGTCATTTATGTACAGAATCAATAAGATTATATTATTTTACAGCTCAACATACTTAAATTTACTATGTATATACATACATATATCCATACCTATACACTGTATATACATACTCATTTCACCTAGCTATGTATCTGTAACTACGTGTAAAATGAGAATAAATGTTCAGGCTTTGTAGTACTTAGTGTCGGTATCAACGCACCTTCACCATGACAGTCGATTGGTGAATTTGTAACGCGTGCCGAATTATGCACTTCCACATGCTACAATTGGCACCGTCATTAGAACCTCTTTATCAGATAACAATAAATCTTTATTAGTCTCACCACTGTGATAAATATTCTACCAATCTGCTCATTTCTTTCATGAATCTCGGCAATTTAGTTAAACATTGCACTACGAATAAGGCCTATGAGTGTGGCACGCTAGTGGCGGTTTATCCAATAGGCTAGCTAGACTAAGCCTAAGAGCTTCCAAGCCTTGGGGGCACCAGTGGCTTCGAAGTAGCGTAATGCTAAAAACTGTATAACGGCAAAAAGAGTAGTAGGCCAGGAAAGAAACTAAGAGTAAATTTTATGACATTTTTCTGTCTGTCATATGCAGTGCTATTCCTGCAATTATGCACACCTGGGCTGTTGCCATACGGTCTTAGTTTTTACCTGATTTTGGCTGACTCAAGTGGCTAATGGAAGTAAAAACATTACATTTTATATGTATACTGCCATGCAACAATATTATGTATTATGTATATGCTGTCATGAAGCCAACCACAGCTGGTATTCGGAATTATGAATTTCCTGAATAAACGTTAATGTGCAACAAGCATTATATAAGGTTAGGTCTATCTGCAAAGTACCGTATCACTCTCAAATCAAGCATAATTAACCTAACGTTAATTATTGTGTATTGCTCTAATTTCCTCGACATTGCTTTGCATGTAGCTTCAAAATGCTTCTAGAACTGCTCATCTTTCAAAAAATACAGCTGGTTTGGGGTGCTTCTATGTCCTTAGCCTAAGGGCCCCTAACATAGATATAGAGGGGACTCTCTGTATCTATGGCCCCAAAGGATCTTAATCTGGCACGAGCGAACTTAGTGGCTTATACAATGGAAACTATAACTAGTAGTTCATGAAACTGCGCGGACTCCTTCACAAAATACATACAAATAGAACACTTCGTAAAAAAAAAAAGGGTAAAAAAATCTGACACAAGTATACAAAAAGGATTGCGTGTGTGGTTCTGGACCAATAAAGGAAAAATTCATGAATAGAATTAGTTTCATTCTGAATTTAACTTTTAATTTCACACTGCTCAAGAATATGTTCTCGGCTCTTGGGGATTGACGGAAGAAGAGCGAGAGATTTCGTTGAGAATTTGTTTCCTATTTTGCAGTAGGCCTATTTATATTTGCGATACGTAGGCGCCAATTTTTTTTATAAACGGATGAAAACAAGTTGTTCAGGAAATTCTACATCGGCTTCTCAGGAATGGATTATATGTTTGTCCGTTTCAGGAGCAGAAAGTATTCCGATGACAACGGAACTAATACAATTAATACGAGAATAACACTCATGGAAAAGCAACTCCTTAGTTAATGAAGAGTCGTTATAACCAGACAGGTTAACCTGTTCTGTTATAATTAGTCTTTACTAAGGCTTTTCCTTACAGGCTGATCGATACACAAACGTGTAGTACTATGTTCGCTGAGAACATTTTCATATACATTACTATATCTCTAAATATAAATGATTATATACTCGTATATCTATAGAATATACAATTCAGGGAAAGGATGTTGCGCTGGGACGTACGAGGTCATTCAGCTCTGAAAGGGAATTGAGATTAGGTAGGTAGATTTGAAAGGTATGGTAACAGGAGGAAAGCCTCACAGTTGCGCTATGAAATAATTGTTAGAAGAGGGTGGAAAGTAAGGTGGAAGAGAGAATGTGAAAGGAGGTACAGTAAAAAAAACCTGAAAGGGGCTGCAAAGGTGGATACACACCGAGTTAAAAAAAAAAAAAATCCCCAACTACTTTGTGATGTCACGGTCATGCGTCACCGTTCTCCTCGAGAGTTTAGTTATCTCATCCAGTCCTTCATTAAATGTAGATGATTCCTCTAAGTTTCTCTACCAGCTTTTGCTGTCGGATGTGATTGAGCAACTGACAGAGTTGTTACGTAAGGGTAACTCAAATAAACCCGGCTCTTGCGCAAAGCGAGTGCCTGGAAGTGGTTTTAGATTGAAGGGTTTTTTATTTTTCCCGAGTTCTATTTTCGTCTTCACTGTATTGGTTCTTTATGTCTGTTTTTTTTCCTTGATTGTAAATTTCCAATTTTCCTTCTACCAGGAAGTTTTCACAGAAGGACTTTGTGGAATATGTTAGCCTGTTCGAAAGTTCATAAACTTCTCATTTACGTCTACGATTTCAGCGCTTTTTCCTTCCGCGTTCATCAGTTCAACTTACTTCCTCAAAGCAAAGACCCCAATAAATGTATTAATACTGAAGAATGATAGTCTTCTTCCCTTTCATTTATCGTATTTTGATATTCTCTTTTATTCTATTTCTCATTTTACTGACAGCCTACGATGGTGCTTAGCGAGGTGAGCATCCAACCACAATTAGTTTCGGTTGCAGCTAACTACTGTCAACTCCAGAATAAACCAAAGGGATTGTTAGCCTCAGGAACCACGTTGTCGTCAACCTGTTTAGTACTTGTAAATCTTCCTTGCCCTTTACTTTTCAATTATGGCAATGGTTTTCCTGGCAATATTGTTGATGCAGGTGATAACAGGTTGAAAAGAGGCAGGAGCGCCAAGATTCACGTAGGCCTACCATTATCTCGGTTTGCTTGACTTATTTTACTATTTAGCGATGCAAGACAAGTTTTGTTATTGAGAAATCGGTTAGTACAGAAAAGGATTGGCCAAATAGGAAATAAGAACAGCAGTGTTGTGTCTTCCACGGATTGATGCCGTGGATGATCGCTCACAGCTGAATGCGTTGCTTTGGTCAAATGATTACAAGCAACGGGTGAATAACCGAGTGGTTTGTGAACGCGTTTCCTGGTGCAAGCTGTATGAATAAGAAATAAAAAAAACATTTTTCATGAAATTTCTTCGGCGCAATCGAACTTTCTGTACAACGTTTAATGCTGTATGAAACCATCAGCTATGACCGGACAGTAGCTTTTCAGATGAACGAGCCATGGCTAAATTTAACCTCAAACTAGATAAAAACTTCTGAGGTTAGAGGGTTGCACTTTGGTACATTGGATGATTGGAGGGTGCATGAGCAAAATACCAACTTGCAGCACTCTAGCCTCAGCAGTTTTATAGATCTGACGGCGGAGAGAATATAGGGTCTATAAACGAAGAGTTCCGTTCACTGTACCTACACTGCAAACCTCTCTAGCGTGGAAATGCCTGCCTGAACCGATACAGATGAACCAAGAAACAGAAAACTTAGTGATTTTTATTATTTTATCATGAAACTTTAGCTATTTATTCATTTCGTCTTACTTCAAGGTAATCTTGGCTGACGAAAGAGCTCCTAATTACAAATACGCAATATATCAGGTGAACGAAAATAACCAGTAGATTCTCTCCTCCATACGTATGTGTGTGTATATATATATATATATATATATATATATATATATATATATATATAATATATATATATATATATATATATATATATATATATATATATATATATATATATAGATATATATATAATATATATATATATTAATATATTTATAGTATAGATATATTTAATATTATATAATATATACGAGAGAGAGAGAGGAGAGAGATGAGAGAGAGAGAAACTATCCAATTACGCTTCTCGGGCGAGTTATAAAATGCTTTCGTACTAAAATGTCAAGAGCTCCGTCACTTAACCTTCGATGACGTTAGACATTTCAGTTAGTAATTCACGTTGCTCTGCATTAACACTGACTAACCTCCGTGAGAAACCAGATCAATAGTTCTGTGAGACAGTGGAGTTCTCTGAAACATGCTTCTTACAAGTTTACACGCACACATAGTACTATATATGTAACAAGCAGGTAGCGAAACCAGGCATTTTACAAACTGCCTGATATTTCAGGCAGATAACGGAATATTTCAGACAGATAACGGAATGCACTAAGGGATATTTCATCCCCCAGGGGTTAGTATTAAACACGGAGATATAAGTACATTTGACCGCCCAGGGGCTAGTACTAAACATGAAGAAACAGTGTACGTGAGTCACCGTAAAGCCACAGTAAAGTCTAAAATTACGCTTTACTGTCTAATCAGTGCCATGTATAATTACAGGCAGATAGCAAAATCAGGCATTTCGCGAACTGCCAGAACACGGCGAAACACGGTCTCTCCCAAGGTATTGGTTTCGCCATGTTTGGTAATAGCCTCTGCGCGGTTAAAATTCGCCGTGTTTAGTACTAGCCCCTGGACTGTTAAATGTATTTCGCCGTGTTTAGTACTAGCCCCTGGGGGATCAAACGTCCCTAAGTGCATTACGTTATCTGCCTGAGTTCGCGAAATGCGTGGTTTCGCTGTCTACCTGGTAAATATATCGGATGTGTGCGTGTAAACTTTGTACATAAGCCCTCATGACTCGTAACACGTCTAACCGTCTCCGTATACGCGTGCGTTTGTTGTTATGTATCAGAGGCTAACTACGAGGCATTTCCCGAATACCAAATCAGCAACGGAGTCCGCTTTAAACTAGGAAAGGCTGACTTCCTTTCAATGTGTAATGGAGCAACAACGAAATGTAGTACTATATAGCTCCGGTCGTCGTGTCGTATCGAAATTATGCAAAACGAAACTGACTCACTATGAGTCTAATAAGTCCGGTTCTACAAAAGGAACTTTCGCAACGGTATAGAAATGTTGAGGGTATATTTTGAAAGCGTTGTTGTAAAGGACGAGGTTCACCTTCCGAATATTTTACTAAAAAGCGCAGTATCGGTTAACGGTTCGTCTTTGTTAAGTTCCGAGACGCTTGCCAATATTATTTATATACTAATGATAATAACCATTTTAAATGCAAAAGTAAAAATACGTAATCACATATCGCAAGTTAAAGATAGCACTGCAACAATAAAAACAAGCTTAATATCAATGTGGCAGACCAAAATAATTAGACAAAATACTGACTAGGAAAAGTGACCATTTAAACTCAGATTAGTCGGTTATAATCTTTTATACATGTTTACAATAGGTTCACCTTCCGACCTTTAATAATAATAATAATAATAATAACTGCTGAATGATCCGTTATATATATATATATATATATATATATATATATATATATATATATATATATATATATACATATATATATACTAATATCCGTATAGCCCGTATAAAGGCCCTTAAAACACTCTGGTTTAAAGCTAAGGACATAGTCCTTTTATACTTGAGAAGAAGTTATTTACACACATAATATATATATATATATATATATATATATATATATATATATATGTGTGTGTGTGTGTGTGTGTGTGTGTGTGTGTGTGTGTGTGTGAAATTGTAATGGCAACAATGCCCTCTTAACTTCTTGAATTCTTTGCTCTTTTTTTGGATACGCTTGTCGCTACAATTCAA
This sequence comes from Macrobrachium nipponense, assembly GCF_015104395.2. NCBI lineage: Eukaryota > Metazoa > Arthropoda > Malacostraca > Decapoda > Palaemonidae > Macrobrachium > Macrobrachium nipponense. Next base: position 197,792,289 of record NC_087200.1, on the reverse strand, counting down.
GAAGTTAAGAGGGCATTGTGGCTATTACAATTTCATATATATCTGGTAAAAAAAAGTGACCAGTAGATTCTACACACACACACACGCACACACACACACACGCACACACACACACACACACACACACAATATATATATATATATATATATATATATATATATATATTATGTGTGTAAATAACTTCTTCTCAAGTATAAAAGGACTATGTCCTTAGCTTTAAACCAGAGTGTTTTAATGGGCCTTTTATACGATATATATATATATATATATATATATATATATATATATATATATACTTTTTGTTAGTAGAGCCTCTGGCAGCCTTCTGTAAGATTCCGATCTTTTGTTTCCTACTTTTTCGAGGCAATATGAAAAAAATAAAAGAAAACAAATGCGTCATGATGCTGAATAAATCACGTCCCGTCATGCTGACTCGATTAAGTGTTTGGGTGGGCGAGCGAGACAACATAGCCCTCCAGGCCTTCTGATTCGACGGAATCAGTCGCTGTCCTTCGTTTTCTAAGAATCCTGACTCAGCTCCATTTTGGGTTTTCCTGCCCGCCCTCAGATCTAAAAAACTACTGGGGCTCTTAGAGGGCTGCAATTTGGCACGTTGATCAACCAACCTCCAGTCATCAAACGTGCCAAATTGCAGCTCTCTAGCCTCAGTGGTTTCTATTTTATTCAAGGTTTAAATTAGCCATTATCGTATACGTCAAAAACACAGGCCACCACCGGGCCATGGCTGAGAGAGTTCCATTCAGCATTATGTACCTACGCTGTGCAGAAAACTCGATTGCGCATTTTTTCTTGTCGTTTTGGTTTCAAAATATTAGTTAAAGGATTTCCTTCTTCATTCTGATACCAGTTATAGCCGGCAGGGTTCATCTTGTGTAAGTAAATTACACATTTTTTTTCTATTATATATTACACCTGTTCTTTAAAACTGACCTTAACTCTTGCAATTTGAAAAGGATAAAATCTTTTGCTGTAACGAAAGTCCTTTTATTTATTTATTTTTTATTTTCTCCCTGAAAAATACACTTGTTGTGTTATAAAACTGCATTAGACATTTCGTATAGAAATCTTGCAACACATCCGTTTGTCACTCATAACGAAAAATCAGAATTCCCAATTTCACTCAATAAAAAAGATGGAACTGCCATTTTGTTAAACAAAATGCCACAGGTGATGATTCTCACTAAGGAAATGGATGTAAAAGGATGTATAATAATCAGTGTGAAATGTAGCTTTGTGAAAGATGGCTCCAGTTAATTAAAGATCATGCACCTTCCTTATGCAAATTCTTGTAGTGGAAAAAGATTAGACAGATATTAGGAAACTGTGGATCTTGAACCGTATTTATGTTAGAGATTTAGATTGTGAGGTGAAAAAAAAAAAAAAAAGAAACCATCCTAGTTAGATCAATATGTAGTGAAAACTCAGCTCAGGCTAAGAAATGAGTTCACAAACAGGAAAAAGGTTATTGGTAGTTAAATTCCAACAATTTGTCTAATTCTACGGTAACTGATAACTTTATGAACCTATGGGGGAGAGGTTGAAAATGAGATTATGTCAAAATGATCGTTCAGTGCTGGAATGGTGGTTAGATGCCATAGAACAAATCAAACAGTTTTTTTTTTTAATGAAAACTTCAAAAATCATTAATCAAGGAAAATATGGACACCTAAACTTGATACATTCCCTCCTAAGGCGATATACGAGATTCATTCTAATATTTGTTGTGTATCTGAAGAAATAAATGTGCTGAAAGAGAGAGCAAATACTCAAGAGGACGAAATCTGCGATGGAATAAGTATAAGAGTTAAATTGTATGAGAAAATAAAAGGTGTAAAGCTCTCTCTGTACTCATTAAGTAAAGAAAAGAATGTCACAACTAATAATAAGCGCCTCAGTGGCGTGATCGGTATGGTCTTGACCTGCCACCTCGGGCATTCCATTAAGGGCTTAGAGATGTGTACTTCTGGTGATAGAAGTTCACTCTCGACGTGGTTTGGAAGTCACTTAAAACCGTTAGTCCCGTTGCTGAATAACCACTGGTTCCACGCAACGTGAAACCACCATACAAACGCACAACAGATATTGTTAAAGTAAAAAACAGAAAATGGAATTATTCTCACGAACAACAAAGCGATCCAGGCAGAGTTTTATGGTTTTGACAGGGAACTTTATAGTGAAGGTATTACCGACAGCAAAAAGCAATTTAGAATTTTTGGAACAGACAGGTAAAACAATAGGAGAAAGTCACAACAAATTGTTGACAGAAATGGAAGTTTGAAAACTGGTAAATGCCCAGGAATTGATGGGTTACCAGCTGAATTCTATAACGAAAGGGCAAGATAACGAAATTGGAAAGTTATAGAAAAATTAAGTATATTTTAGTTCTTCCAGTCCACTTAGCTGATTAACAGCCCTCCTAGGGCTGGCCCAAAGGATCAGATATTTTTTACGTGGCTAAGAACCAATTGGATACTTAGCAACTGGACCTACAGCTTATTGTGGGATCCGAACCACATTATATCGAGAAATGAATTCCTAATCACCAGAAACAAATTCCTCTGATTCCTCCTTGGCAGAGCGTGGAATCGAACTCGCGACTACCGAATCGTTAGGCGAGCACGTAACCCACTCGTCCAGCGTGGAACTGGAAAGTTAAATGAAAGAGTATTGTATCTAATATAGGCCAATTGTGTTCTAGGAAACTGTCACTATTCCAAAATAATTATAATTAATTCAAATGTTTTATCAAAAGCTTGGTATATGCCCCATGTATTTCCTTTTACCAAGAACGACTGGGAATTCAATAGAGATGTATATTTAAGTTTTTTATGGGACGGAAGCGATCACCCATTAAATAGGCAGACTATGCATTTAAAAAGAAAGATTGATCAATGTAGCAACGTAAACCAATTCAGTATTTGCCAACGCATTTTATAAGCCCTTCTGAAAATGGGTAATTGGTTATGAATGTCTCGTGTATTGCTGTAAGATGAGGACATCGTCGAACCTTTAGGAAATTGAACAAAATGTGACAGATATAGCTATGGTATCCTCTCCTTACTATGACGACCTAATAACAACCTTTTAAGGAAGGTAATCAAGATGGAAAACTACCCAAATGTGACCTCCAAGAGTTATCTATGGGTTTTCATTGAGAGACGAGAAGTTCAGCTCCAAAATGGAAGAGAAATGCTTTACATTTGAATAGAAAACTATTTGGGAAAATGTTAACGGTAAATTGATTAATAATAGTTGTGGTAGAAAAATTCTGGCCACAAAAGATTAAATCGTAAACTACGTGAAAGAAAAAAATGCAAAGAACCAGAGAATGCGATGCACTTAATTTATTTCTGTAAGTGTGACAAGAAACTGGTTGATTGGTTTTGTGATTTACTGAACGAATTGTGTAACAATCAAAAAAAGGAAAGGAACATAAGATGAAAACGATGGTATGAGACGGTTTATGAAATCAAGGGTAATAAAAAATTTATATATACTAATGAAATCTTAACTGGGTATCTACAAAGAAATATTAATTGAAATACATAATTTGTAAAATGTACGTGCTAGAATTTTTGTTAAATTCTGGTAGATTTCAGTTAACTTTGATAAAAATTCTGCATGTAATACTATTAAAACTGTAAAATATTGTATATATTTTCTTTAATAAAAGGCAAATAAAAAATAAAAGATTCAAAGAGATCTATTTAAATACCCCGAAACCTAGTACATTACAAAATGGCGTCATCACAAACAAAATAGATAAATATCCCGAATACTAATCAACGTTATAACTCGGAATTTCACTCGTTCTACATGACATTGGTTATTCAAGGTGCGAGGCATTACGTCATGCCACAACCGGATATGACGTCAAGGGGCTCTCCTCTCTTGGGCAAAAACGTTAGTCGCCAGTTTTTTAATTAAGAACCCCCCAAAAATTTGCATCTGCAAAAAAAGAAAATAAAAAACGCCATTTGGGTGTGCTTATGTATCTAACATAACTCAGTGTAAGACTATACGTGTGTGTATATATATATATATATATATATATATATATATATATATATATATATAGAACAATTGTCGTGTGTGTGTGTGTGTTTTTTTCTAACTTACGTTTCTTCACGGCATAGCAACAAATTCAAAATATGTAAAAAATGTTAAACGCTTAAATACAAAATTATTTCGGAAAAATTAAATAAAGTCAGCTAAGACGACCGAGCTCTCAACAATGAGACACCATGAAAACCGATAATAAACGAAATTACATACAACCGGTTTTATATTCCAAGTCTTATTTTCAACTGTTTTGATATCCACCTATGCTAAATCTTGTTACCAACCACCAGAATCGAATTGTCACGTGGACTTCAGGTGTTCCTAGACAAACGTTACCCAAAGGAGCATGTTATTTCGTAACAAATTAAGGCCAGTACATCAAACTTACCTTCTGCGAAACATACTATACATGTACAAAGTTTGCACCATAATAGCAGTAATATTTGGTAGCATATGGGCAAACTTTGATCCTTTTTCGTGAATTCAGACACACGCTCTTTATTCTGGTATGCTAAAAGCAATGTTTACATCACTAAGATTTCAGTTTTGGCAATAATGATGCAGATACTTTTACAGCGTCTATTATTGTAAATCCTAACATAAAAACAGTAATGCAAGGTCTACAGGGGTCGATGAGGACGGTTTCAACAATTGACAAAGCCATTTTTTTAGACTCTAGGGTCATTCTAAGATTATGAATAAACGTGGTAATATTATATGTATCATTTTGCATACCTACTGCATGCTCTTGGAACTCCACTTGATTTTTACTGTTATATCAGCTATTTTAAAAGCTATTTTTGTTTATTTTGCATATAAGAGAAAGATTGTGCGATCTTTGGTGTCTCGGTATAAGTGATTTCTATATTGTTGAGTATACGATTAGTTCTCTCTTTTGTATCTTTTATTTAAGAAAATATACAACATTTTATAATTTTAACAGTATTACATGCAGAATTCTATCTGAGTTGACTTGAATTTACTAGGATTTGAAAAAAAAGTTATGTTGTACATTTACAAATAATCTATGTATTTTAATGTTGATATTTTTCTGTAGTACCCATAATAAGGTTCTATCAGTCTATAATATATATATATATATATATATATATATATATATATATAAACCTATTTATAAACAATATACCTTGATTTTATAAATATAGTGTATATATATATATATATATATATATATATATATTATATATATATATTATAATCCTTATCTTTATAAACAACCTTATAGTACCATCGTTTTCTTCTATTATTATTTATTCCTGCCAGATACCGAGAACACATTCACAAGTTGAAATGACATCATTGTTCCTGTCCTTTTTTGGATCCTAAGCCAACTAACTTCACGTAGGGACAATCATGCATGACGAATATATTTCTTTACAAATGACTATGCTATTGACTGAGTCATCATGATGATAAAACGGTGATCTTTCGCAAAAATAGTCAAGGAAACGCCGTCCTTTTGCAACGGTCAGATTTTCGAGAAAGGTGACGTGGAGGGAGGGAAATATTAGAAAGTGGTGGAGGGGGGGAGGAGGTAGCGTAGGGGTTGGGGAAGGGGCGGGGCCGGATGGAGGGAATGGATCTCGCCGACTCATGAATGATAGGACTCAGTAAGACGCCAGACACCTTTCACGACGGAGGTATATTCGAGGCAATCCACAAGTGTATACGTGCATATTATTATTGTGTTTAACTATCTTTATTAGGTAAGTTGTGAGTCATATTTGCATATGTATTTAGTTTTATAGTCTTTGTTTCGTCGCTTTACTTTTTAATAATTTTTGTATATTTTAACAAACCAGCGTTCGCCAGTTATTGTAATAGGTTCAGGTGTACAGGGTGTCCACAAAGTCCCAGTACCATTACAAGTATTTGTAGCTTGTAATGGTACTGGGACTTTATGGACACCCTGTATAACTGCATGTATCATTAGAAAAGTAGCGGTTTGCAACTTATAAGTAATTTGAACCAAACTGATTATATGCTCGTAAGTGACATCAATGCTATTCTTAAGATGGTGTATGAATAAGAATCCTTCAGAAGTCTTCAAACATCCTGAGATGTCACACACTTGCGTCGGGAATTTCGACTGATGTCCACTTTTGCGGTGCACTGTAGGCGTTACTTAAGGTTCTTTGCAGCGTGCCTTCGGCCCCTAGCTGCAACCCCTTCCGTTCCTTTTACTTTACCTCCTTTCATATTCTTTTTTTTTTTTTCATCTTACTCACCACACCCTCTTCCTCAAAGCACTTTCACTGTAATGTTTAGGAGAGATTGAAATTTTGCAATATTGTTCTCGTTACAATGGAGTATAATTGGCGCCAGATGTACGTTTTGTATTTGCAATAAATGAAGCATTAATTCAAGCACATCTATAATAATGTTACAAAATTGAAACGGGGATAATAAGTTCATTCGTTACTAACCCCAATACCTATTGCTCATCATACCTAGTCCTATGCTGTTCTCATGTTCATTATTTTTGGCGCCAGATACGTGTGTGTGTATTCGCAATAAATGAAGCATTAATGCAAGCATATCTATAATAATGTTATAAAATTGAAAGGGGGAAGGATCATAAGTTCAGTCGTTACCAGCTCATACCTACCTAGTCCTATGCTGTTCTCATGTATTATTTTTAAGATTTGTGTATTTCTTTTGGACGAATGAGTTTTGCTGGAAGCCAGCGGGTTAGCCTGCCACGCTATGTTCATTTGTAGTATTGATTGCAGGCTGAATTAAACTCTTGTCAGTATACTATATGGTGTTCCATTGTATCTTAGATTTATTTATTTATTTATTTATTTTTGGCCGCAGGAGTGAAGCAACTGAGTTCTTAATTCAATGCAGTCTCTTTTAAACTCCAATATCAGTGATTGTAACGCAGATTATACCTATGCAGTAGATATTTTGCCGTTTCAGGGCAGGCTATACGAAGTGAATCATTTTTCCTTGTCACGGCATGGCACGTAAATTCTACTCGATATTCAATCGGTGAAACAACAGCAAAATTAAACCTTTCAAAAGATTGAAGTTTCGTCAACAAAATGAGATATAGGAAACTACCATACGAACTATAATAAGCATGTGCAGTCTTCGTAAAATGAGTGTTCATGGCAGTTTTGAATCCAATATGGCGACCCAACGATGCACCTTTCATCGGGTTTGGCCACCTCCTTCCTAGAGTTCATTTAACGGTGTGCTGAACGTTATTTGCATATATAATGTAATGTTCATCGATATTACTCAAGTTTTAGTTGTTATCGGCACAATAAAACAACATTTTGTGGCTTAAACTAGTGAAAGTATGAGAACATGGAATTCCCTGGGATGATGTGGTTGAACTAAAATGGATTCCTACCTTGTAAATTTGTAATCTGCGGTTTTCATCCTTACTGATATCACAACTGAAACTCCGCAGTGCTTATTTGATTGTAATTATACACATTTTGTTCCTAATTCACTCAAAATGCCACTAAAGATATGTGAGAGAGATTGTTTACAGCGAAACTGCCTGGAACAACTCTCCAACCTTATTGTACATCTGGAAGCTACAGACATCCGAGATTAGACGACGCAAAATGTGAAGCAATCAAAATATTATGCGAGCAATATGATTATAACAATTACATGGATAACTGGTAAACTTCTCAGACACGTAATGTGTAGTACTACATATGAGTGTTACCACTTTCTGCAAGACAGTATGACGTCAAGATGTCGTGACGTCATAATACAGGCCTGAAATAAAGGTCCTTAATCCAAGCTCTACTTAAAACTCCATCATATTTGACAAAACTTAGTGTAAACTTTAATTAACAAAACTGATCTACATATCCTTGGGTAAATTATCCAGAAGTAAGAGGAAATTGAAAGAAAAGACGAAGAAAATTGTCATTCTAGTACCAAGAGACTGAAGGAAAAAAATGTCACCTTTGCTGACACGTGGGTAAACATTAGGCCGATAGATTCATCTAGAAGGCGTAAGTTGTTATATTAAACAGTTAAGAGACTGAAATTGGAAATTATATAGCCTCCTGTGGGATAATTGAATCGTTAAGCTACTTTTTTCAATTACAATATATATCCTATAGTCTATTAAAGTCGTGTGTGACATAGACCTTCAATAGTTAAAGCCCTCGTCATGGAAAAAGGTGACAACTTTTTTCGTTGGTTTAGAAAGTGATTTCTTTCTTCTTCTTCTTTTAGTGGATGTTATTTTATTTACTAATGTTGTTTGTCCTTGAGTAGTAGAGCCCTCACGACAGTGGAAAAGATAGGCGCACCACTATAAGCCGGATGGTGACGTGGGTGTTTAAAAATTCTTCGAGCAAGGTGTTTACGAAACGTGTGTATAGGAAATGATAAACAGGAAACGTGGGATGTGATGTAATGTCCAAAATAGGACTATGATATTAAGCTCCTGGCGGTACTACGGTACTACTGGATCTTCCCATGAAGTTGGAAGATTTTCCATAGAGAGTCACATTGCATTCTTTTTCCTACTACCAACACCATATAGCTGAGGCTGCTTTTTATGTGTTAAAATTTTCGCGTTGCATCTTTCAAACCTTTTCGCTGTCAATTTCTGTTTCAGCGCTAAATGACCTATAGGTGCCAGCACTGGTCCTTAGCTAATATTCTATTCCATATAAGTATTCACAGTTTCTTCTCTTTTATCACATTACAAAACATATGCTGTTCCGATCGTATAAAGATGATTATCAAAGGTGGCTGACAACTTCTCGGACACGTTTATACTCAAGTGCATGAATTTTTAAGCATTCCACTGAGGGGTTAGAGATGTGTATTTCTGGTGATAGAAGTTCACTCTCGACGTGGTTCGGAAGTCACGTAAAGCCGTTGGTCCCATTGCTGAATGACCAGTGGTTCCATGCAACGTAAAAACTCCATACACATAATATTTTAGCAATTTCACTTTTTATTGTTTGTAGACAATCTCAACTGGTTGCAAGAAGGAATATTCGTATTACAAACCAATGTCAGGACTCAGGAGTAGGCAAGAAGTTAGTTGGAATTTCATGTTTGTTGTTTTCTCTTTCACCAGTCATTTTCTGTATATCATTAGTACTTCAGATGGCATCCAAGCGTTTTAGTCTCAAGAAAACTTGTTTTGGGTCTGACGCAGTGTTTTGCTTTCGAGTTACTGCAATTCTTTTATTTATATAGATTTTTGGCATTACGCCAAGCACTGAGGCATCTTAGGTCATTCAGCGCTGAAACGGAGAGTGACAGTAAAACGTTTGAAAGGTGTTACAGGAGGAAAACCTCAAAGCAGTTGCACTATGAAACAATTGTTAGGAGAGGGTGGACAGTAAGATGGAAGAAAGAGAATACGAACGGAGGTACAGTAAAAAGAATTAAAGTAGTTGCAGCTAGGGGCCGAAGGGACGCTGCAAAGAACCTTAAATAACGCCTACATTGCACCGAATGAGGTGCACTGACGGTACTACCTCCCTACGGGGCACTCCACTGGAGTCTGGTTGCTTAAACTTTTCCTTGAATCCGGTTTATTGTTCCACGGTCAGAAGAAGAAACTTTCCATTTTGTTGAAAGTCGTTTCACTGGAGTCGAGAATATAAAACTATTATCAAACTGAGAGCAAAAAAAAGGATGTCTTAATTTTCACATAGGTGTCTGGCAGGTAGTATATTATGTATCAGCCTAATTCTCTCAAGTAAAGCAGTTAGGGGCAGGCATAAGAACACTCCAGTCCTTCATTCTGCGAATTTAATCCCAGCGTACTTTGGTACTACATCTAGCTTTCCCTAGTTGAAACCAGTTATCGAGTCCAACAAAGTTTAATGTGATATCTAGTTTCGGCTAGTTCGAACCAGTTCTTGTTAATTTTGATATTATGTATCATTTATTTATATACGTATGTATGTGTGAGTGCATATATATATATATATATATATATATATATATATATATATATATATATATTATTAGTTTGTGAGAGAGACTGAAAGTAATCGTTTCAGTTGCAAAACTTTAATTAGAAACTAACGAAGTCGTTTTCCTCACATCCGGTGTCTTATATTTTTAGAGTGATAATAATGTCACTATCAGTAGAACAAGCATTCAGCTATGACCCAGACCTCAGTTGGGTTGAAGGAAAAATATACCAGCTTGTTATTTTACGGTTTATCTCAGAGGAAACTTATTGATATAGTTAATACTGTGAGCCAATTTCCCTTCTGGCTGCATATCTATTTGTTAACATTAGAAGCTTTTACATGTACGCGCGTTTATAGGTAAAATGTTATATATTATACATATATCTATATATATATATATATATATAATTATATATATATATATATATATATATATAACAGACAGATACACAAAGATACAGAATACTCATTAGCAACTACTTTACGCATTACACCATCCACGTCTCTCCTAGACCTAGTTCTTCTGCCCTGCACGTATACCTAATCCTGTCTGCCTGACTCGTAAATCGAAACAGTCACACTGATTTAAAGAGAAATAGATGCCTCCAGATATGGCTGTAAATATTGGGCTCATATGAAGTCGGCGTTGCTTGAGAATGTGGTCGCCATAATATTCAACGGGTATCGTATTGTAATGGCCTTTATGCCTGTCCGTCTGTCATTCAATCACGGCCAAACGGCTGGTCCGATGGACATGAAACTTGGCAGGGTTATAGTGGGGATCCCTAAGATGGTTTATAATGGAGTTTCATCCTACCAGCCCAACCCCCCTGGGGGATGAGAAGGGATCCCCTGCAATGGAGCAGGTTCTCTCCGTGAAACGGGGCTGGTTATGCCCGTAGACTTAGTTTACGAATTTATCGTACATAATTTCTGTATACATATATTTGCTAGTATTATTAATGGCAAAATCATGTTCATTTTGCAGATTCCAAGTCAGGAGAACCAAGAATTGTAAGAAAGCCCTCGACGACGAGCATCAACGGATCCAAATTAAGAACTTGACTGTCTTCCTGAACAGCAACATCCACAAGCAACATGGGCAGGTGTAGCACACTGGTGCTGTATTTCATAGCTGTGATTGTCATGATGGGCGCAGGTGCCCTGATTGGAGCCTTGTGCGTTTGGTATTTGGCACCCAGAGAAGCGGCCGCTCCCGCGCACGGGGTAAGAGAGATTCTTCCCTTCCCAGTTGCTGAATTCATATCAAATTGTACTCCAGAATACAGGACATTTCATTGTTTCAGTCTGGTCTCATAGCAAACCCAATTGAATGTGGAAATATTCTGATAGTGTCGTAATAATTAAAAATGTTGGAATTTGACTTTTTGAAAATAGATCAATAAGTACTATAAGAGTTGATAGAACCAGGACAGTAGCATAGTTATATAAATACTATATATATTTAACATGGATATGCTTCTAGATCAGGGGTTTTTAACAGGGGGTATCTATACCCCTTAGGGGTATGAGAACCACATGCTGGGAGTACGGGACTTGATCTCTGGATATTTGTATATTTTTTTATTTTAATGTGGGTACATTTTCTAAATTGTTATGTAAAACTATAAATGCTTTTGATATTCTTGTATGTTCTATTCCTGGCTATTCATAACTAAAGTATATTTCAGTTGTATTCTACATAGGAAAATGAAAATGGATTATCTCATAAAATGCCCACCAGTTTCGTCCTCTAATGGACCTCTTCTTGGAGCGTTTATTAAGGAAAGCTCTTTCCTTAATAAACGCTCCAAGAAGAGGTCCATTGGAGGACGAAATTATTGGGTATTTTCTGGGATAAACCATTTTTATTTTCCTATGTGGAATACAACTGAATTACCATATCTTCGCCTTTAAGAAGATTACCTAAAGTATGTACTAAACTAAGTATATTAAGTGACTGTCTACATTGAGGGTCTGGTGTCATCAAAAGGTTAAGAACACCTGTTCTAGATATTAAGTCTTACCATACCTCTGTTTCACAGATCCAGGAAGTCCGGAACGCCCTCTGTGTCTTCAACAGTGGCAATATCTATGGAACGGTTCATTTGACGGAAGTAGGTGCTAATCCAGACAACGAGCTCACCATCAAAACCAACATTACAGGTAAGAACTTGCTCTTCCAGTAGATGCATTCTGCATTCGTGCACATGGTCGTACATGGAATATAATAATCTCCTCTGTGCTAACAACTAGTACGGAAGCAAGTGGAAAGTATATTAAAGATGTACAAAATAGATGTATATTATGAGCTTTTTATATAATGTATTGCCAAAAATTTACGTAGTTGATCTTCCTTGCATTTTAAACTTAATTTTTTCTCAATCATATGTGTGGCTATGTGTAAGATATACTCGAAATATATTGCTTGTATATAAACATAGCCTAGTGATATTCATATACATCACTCATCACCCTTCTTTGATAAGACGTCCCCATTCAGTGGCCTCAGATGTGGACTCTCCAGAGTTAATCCTGTAGTGCTTTTATGCTTTGCAATCATAGCTACAGTAGATTCACAACCGCCCGTCCATCTGATGTCTAGGCCAGTCCCTTACGACGCTCCTGATTAGCTTTTGATAAGCCAATCACAGGGCTGGAAACTTTCAGTCTCTCTCGAAAGTTCACATAGGGATACGTCTTTCAAAAGTATCCCTCAGGAGATGTGGAACATACATCCTGCCTAATTGTGAGAGTTTCCAGTTCTGTAATTGGCTTATCAACAGCCAATAATCAGGAGCGTCGTAAGAGACTGGCCTAGACATCAGATACAAGGGTATTGTGACTGCTATAGCTAACATTCCACCTTTTCAAGTTATTTTCACCTGACGTCGGCTACAAACAGCAGCCCATTGTCTCCTTTTGCACGTGTTTTAAAGGCTGGCATTTTCACAGGCATTCCAGTAGGACTTCATGGGTTCCACATTCACCAGTGGGGAGTACCAGCCGATGGCGACTGCAAGAAATGTGGGGGTCACTACAACCCCAAAGGCCTCAAGCATGGGGCCCCCAGCGACTCTGAACGACACGTGGGTGACCTTGGAAACATCAGAGTGACATCAACAACTACTGAAATAGAGGTATAGTGGGCCATTTTTCTGTTGTGTATCGTTTTATTAATTCAGGAAAGAGGTGGTTCGTGAACGCTGCATGAAGGGACTGTCTTAATTTGGCAGTGGTCATCTTGTGTCTTGTCATCTCTGAAGGAAAGCACTTAATATCACATTCCCTTTGGATATTTGTCTGTTTTGTTATTCAAATGTATGGTACGTAGAAGGTATTAGGGGTATTATCAAGTATATATACTTAATATATTTTATCAGTTTAATCTTCCATTCTGTAATTAACTAATATTAATACTATTAAGTTCATAAGTATATATTTGTATCCGGTAATTCAAACCAATATTAATATTAAGTTCATAATTTTATATTTGTTTGAGGTTTCAGTTATTAATATGGTAATGATTTTTAACATTTAATTTAAGTAGAGGACTGAATTCAGAGCTAAGCTTAGAAATACTAATAAGAGTTATTATTATTAAAAAGAACCTTTAAATTACCGACTATTGCATGTTCATGAAAACCATCTTTAATTAAGCTGTCTTCACATGGACAGGACTTTTCTTCTACATTTCTGCTGGTGGAGTTCTTAGCATACCCTTATGCAGACTAGTATACTTATGATAGAAGTGGAAACCGTGATTACAATCATGTACAGTATAATGATAGGGTATCACACTGTAATGTGGCCATCTCAGGAATGATTTTGTGTGTATAAAAGCAATATATAATTTCGTATAAACTCTCGAAGATAAGACCTAGAAACTGACACACTGTATTTGAGAGAAGAAAGGCCATTTTAGTCGAATTGGTTTCGTATAAAATGTGGATGTCTAGGGAACGAAATTTTACTAAAATTCTGGATGAATGTGCATAGCTACCTTAGATGTTTATTGAAGGTTTCTTCTCCTGGAAAAGTTTAATTAAAACATTTTTTAATTTACAGATTGTGGACAGTGAGGCCAGCCTTTGGGGAAGTGACTCCGTTGTAGGTCGATCATTTGTCATACACGAAAAGGAAGATGACTTAGGAACCAAGGACGACCAAGAATCAAAGAAAACAGGCAATGCAGGACAACGCTTAGCATGTTGCACCATCTACCTCGTAGAGGCTTGAAGAATAGACTGAGCATTCAAGTATTTTAGCTGGTCACTGACGTATTTTTACAAAGGTTGACTCATGAATAGTTATCTCAGACTGTTCCTGTTTCAGTACAAAAGATACCTTAGACATGTCTTAGGAGAACGTCTCAACTGGGGGTTGATAGGTCTAATGTAGATCTCAGCCCCTTTGTAATTGCATTTGTTTTGTTTGACCTTTCTCTCTTTGTTTTATTTCATATATATTTTAATTGAGCAGTGCTTCTTGCCATATTATTTGTGAACTTTGTGTAATCCAAACGTACGAAGTGACAATCACTGAACTAATCTGCGTAACTTTATTTTAGTACACAAATTATGACTCAATAAGCCTTTTTCAGGCTAATTTCGTTCATTTATTTCAGTAGACTGATCTAGGATCATTAAAGCTTCGTTGATCTACTAAGTTTAGTATGTTATTTTTTTTATATCTAGCACTAAGATGATATTGTTTGACAGGGTATGGCTGTATATACGTACAGGTGTATATGTGCATTAACATTCATAAAATACTGTATGGAGGATATCAAATGTAATTGAGACCATCAAGTAAAAATACACTATAAACTCTGTAATGACCAAATATGGTATTGTTTTGAAAGTACAGTATTGTTACCTAGAAGTAACCTGCTATGCATATATAGTGTGTATATATTATATATATGTATGCATATACATATAAATACATATATAAAGATATATATGTATATATATGGTATATAAAAATATATAGTTTATGTACTCCATGACTGATGTCAAAATATCCTGTTTAGAAACTAGATCTGTGATACTGTATATCTTATAATATGAGTATACTTGTCAGCAAACCACAAGCCAGGAAGCCTTTAAAGAAAGCCACCAAAGGCAGGGAGCTCCAGATATCCTGTTTACTTCCGTAGTGTTCTGGTTTCGTCAATAGTTTGAAGCAAAATGGAAACAGCTTTTTAAAAGGAATCTCGTGGTGTACGAAGTCACTTTTCAAAAGGAATCTCGTGGTGTATGAAGTCACTTTTCAAAAGGAATCTCGTGGTGTACGAAGTCACTTTTCAAAAGGAATCTCGTGGTGTACGAAGTCACTTTTCAAAAGGAATCTCGTGGTGTACGAAGTCACTTTTTAAAAGGAATCTCGTGGTGTACGAAGTCAAATTTCAAAAGGAATCTCGTGGTGTACAAAATCGATATTGTATTTTTTCTTCATTCTACAGTAGCTACCAAGTGCAGGCCACGCTTCTTAAATGTTATTATTGGCGAAGATTATGACGGAATTCCATCCGCAGGTATATCTACATGTCATTTTTGAGTGAATACTGAATAGATTTCAAACTGGGGAACTTAAAAAGAAATGAAGAGGTTAAGGTTGACACTACTGTTATAATGTTGATTGAGAAAGTAATGGATTTCTAGGTTTGGTAATTTACTGACAAAATAATGCATTCTTTATTTATTATACTATATGACTAATGAATAAATGTCTTTGATTATTATTTGGTTTTTATTGGCTCTCGATAAGGTTGAAGTGGAAAAGTAAAAAAATGAAAAAATTTCTGCATCTTCTTTCTGATGGCTTCAAACCTCCATCTGGTGTAGGAAACTCGTATGCTTCCATAGCTTCTAATGTATTAGATCAGTCATGTTGAAATATCAGTGCTGTTTTCACTGGAGAACTGTCTCGGTCCTGAGAGCAGTTAGGATGAATCAAACACGTCCTAGAAGTGTTTTTTTGAAGTCCTTCAAAAATTATTTTCTTAAAAATCCTTTCCAGCATGAAACTGGAGTAAAGATTGAATTATTTGGATCCTAGCATATTAAGGAAAATGAAGATGTTGATTAAACACCCAAAGATGAAAGTACTGTAATATGGCCACATTCAGTTTACTTATTCCTATAATTTTTCTATAAGTTATATTGGAGGTTTTGTGGAATAATGAGCCCAGCACTACAAATTCAGATAGACTAAACTTGCTTGGATTGTGGGTTCTTCATTCAAGAAAGGCCTTAATTTTGAAGTAATGTCCTTTCTTCGATGGTTGCCTGTTGACCCATTGGTGCGTGTTTGGTGAATAACCCTCGTGACTTAATCCAGGAATACAGAGCAACCTTTGCAATTAAACGTGTTGTATGATTCTCCAGAATTGGACGGAGGTGCACTGTAGGCATTACTAAAGTTTCTTTGCATTCCTTTTACTGTACCTCCTCTCATATCATCTTTCTTCCATCCTGCTATCCACCATCTCCTAACAATTATTTCAAAGTGCAACTGCTTTGAGGTTTTCCTCCTTTTGCACCTTGAAAACCGGCCTACTCTCAATTTCCTTTCCAGCGCTGAATGACCCTATAGGTACCAGTGATTGGCCTTTGGGCTAAATTCAACATTCCATTCCAGATTTTGACCGACGAGGCATGCATGCTAGCGCCTCAGTGGCGTGATCGGTATGGTCTTGGCCTGCCACCTTGGTGGCCACGAGTTCGATTCTCGGGCATTCCATTGAGGGGGGTTAGATATGTGCATTTCTGGTGATAGAAGTTCACTCTCGACGTGGTTCGGAAGTCACGTAAAGCCGTTGGTCCTGTTGCTGAATAACCACTGGTTCCATGCAACGTACAAACACCATACAAACAAACAAAGCATGATGTATCAAGTTTGGTAAACAAACACCCAGAAAGATTTTCTAATGCTTTGACCAAAAAGTTTCTAAGGAGTCGTCATTAACTAGATAAGTCCTAATGTCTTAGTTAAGAACAAACCCTTCAGGTCAGCCCTGTGAGAGCTAAAGAAAGTTAACTCAGTGATCCGGTTAATACATATGTACCACTATTCAGTAAGATTTATACCGTATATGTTTGCATGAAGGGATAGAAGGACATCTGAGGGAGAAAAGATTTTCCTTACACTAGTTAGTGGGGCCCGGTAGCCGGGCACCCACCAGGTGCCACGGGCCCAGACGATGTGACTGTACTCTAAAGTAACAGCTATCTAACACCAATATATTTTGGCGAGCTAATGCTCAAACTTTTTATTTCCATTTCTTGTTATTTTCTATGTTGTACCTGCCCTACTTGTCAGAACGTAAGCATTCACAAGTCAATGTTTACCGTAAACTACCAGCCAAGTGGTAGTTTTCTCGAATGTAATTTTCACCAATATCTTTCCATATTCAGCAACGATTTGAAAAGGGCTTGCTCTTGTTAGTTAGGTCGTCACTGAGTAGGGAAAAACCCTCTCTCCTTCAGCCCTCTTTAACCCCTAATGCTAATAAATTGGTCCGTCAGCTGCCAAGCACTTACGTGGGATTCCGCACCCATGAAAAGTGCTTACTGACAACAGACAGACAGACCAAACTACTATTTTTTTAGATGGATTGAAAGTAACTTCCTGAAGTAAACGAATCTCATAGCAGAAAGAGAAAACATTGCCTTCGTATATGACCTTTGCATCTCTACACATCAGGCACAATGGCACTTTGAACGAGCATGGAGAGAATGGTGTTTCAACAGAATACCAAGATTTGTCGATGGAAGTACAGTCACCCATATAAGTTCATGGATGTCCAGGTGTTTGAGAAGATTTGCATTCCACCCCTTTCTGGATGACAGGTGTCTGGGAGTGTGAAACTGGCTAAATGTTCAACTACCTAACTCTGCTGTAGAAAGTTTCGGTGTGTGCCCGTCTTATGTCTCTATACAGACCCGTTGTCCAGAAAGGGGTTGGATGGAATTCAGCTTTATGCCCGGATACATACATTTGGAAGAACTGTACCAAACTGAAATGACAAAGAAAGTGCTTGAAGAAAGAAATAATACACTGATGTGGTTTGGGGATATTGTAAGAGGATGGAGGGTGTAACCAGTGCTTGGCCATGGAACATTTTGAGTCAACAAACATGTAGCAAAGATCGTACATCAAGTGAGTTGGAAAGAGAAATAAAGTATTTTAAAACATTTGTGATATTGACTGACTGATTTGTGTTAGCAGGCATCACAACTCTAGGCCACTGACACCATATACTATTGGGGGTAGAATTACTTCCTCCCACCATTCTAGTTCAAGTAGTAACATAGAATGTTTCCCATAGACTACATCAGTATATTAGAGATAAGCCAGTGATAAGATATACCTGTTACTACTGCAAAAGGTACGGGAAGTGAATGTCATATACATTATTTTATTTTAGCGTCTTTCCTCTCATATGTTGTACAAGTAGTGAATGATATACATACAACAACAAAAATATCAAGATGGAAGATGATATGTGATGGCAAGACGTATTTCTTGCATTTGATAAAGATGTTTTAAATGAGTACTGAATATTTTGTGACGATTTCCAGTACATTGATAGAATAGAAATAAATCCATTAGAACTTTGCATCATCAACATTTTAATGATGATAATAATAATAATATAATAATAATAATAAGGAGAAGAAGACCAGTGAGCTTATCCATCTTGAAGGAGAAGGACAGATTCAGTATCGCATTGGAAAATTCAGATGATCAGTTACGGTCATTGTCATACTAGGGTGATTCGTATTATGTATGTGTCCTTCTATAAGTTGTGATGGTACTGTACCCAAGACTCCAAAAGTAGGTATGTTGATGAAATGTAAATTTCGCAGGTATTCTCTGACACTTGAGAAATACAAAGGCATTTAGTACCATACAGCTGATACTGGAGAGATAAACTTTGTGACAACACAAAATGTGCTCAGACACCATAGGCGATTGTTAGTGACATCACAGATATCGAATTTATTACCACGTGGTAGGGGTGTAAGAATACTACCACAGTAGGTCCTGCAAGGCAGCAGCTTCCACAGTTATTGGCAGTGGGCTGAACCTTTCACTAGTAAAAAGTAAGACTGCAAGGCAGCAGTTTCCACAGTTATTGGCAGTGGGCCTAGCCTTTTACTAAAAAGTAAAACTGCAAGAAAGCAGCTGTCCTTTTAGTCACCTTTTATGTCACGCAGGATCTACAGTCTACACACCTACCACAAGGTAATAAATTCGATATCTGTGCTGTTATTAACGATCGTCTATGGCGTCTGAGCACATTTTGTGTTGTCACAAAGTTTATCTCTCCAGTATCAGCTGTATGGTACCTAATATCTTTGTATTCCTCAAGTGTCAGAGAATACCTGCGAAATTTACATTTCATCAACATACCTCCTTTTGGAGGCTTGGTTACAATACCATTAAGACTTATAGAAGGACTTTTTAATAAAAGGCTAGGCCCACTGCCAATAACTGTGGAAGCTGCTACCTTGCAGGTTGGATTTTTTAGTCAAAGGCGAGGCCCACAGCCAATAACTGTGGCTGATGACAGCAAGGGCATATGTTCGTAAACATTCCTTTGCCAATCAATGAACCATACCTGATGTTGCAAGAAGTATGAATGCGGGTAGGGCGTCCCCTGTAAGCGAGGACCATCAGAATCCCCCTACTGACTTGATAAATAGGTGCGGAGTGCCGCAGGGTTCACGACTGCGGCCAAAGAAGTTATTGAAAGAGTGGAAGATAAGAGCAGACACGTGGAACGTTG
The DNA here is from genome assembly GCF_015104395.2 of Macrobrachium nipponense. Taxonomy (NCBI): domain Eukaryota; kingdom Metazoa; phylum Arthropoda; class Malacostraca; order Decapoda; family Palaemonidae; genus Macrobrachium; species Macrobrachium nipponense. The sequence goes on along the minus strand of NC_087200.1, from coordinate 197,772,464 downwards.
GTACTCTTAACAGGAGGACTGAGAGAGATAGTAGATGTGATGGAGAGGAGGAGGATAGATTTCTTGTGTGTGTAGGAGACTAGGTGGAAAGGGAGTGGAACTAGAGAGATAGGAAATGGGTATAAGCTCTATTACAGTGGGAAAGGAGAGGGGGGAAATGGAATTGGAATTATAATGCGTAACAACTGGAAGGAAAATGTGGTAGAACTAAAGAGAGCAAATGATAGGCTTTTAAAGATTCCAATAATAATAGGGGACAAAGTAGTAAATATAATATCAGCATATGCTCCTCAGATGGAGGTGCCAAGAGCAAGAGAATGAATTATTTAGACAAGAGTTTGAGGCTGCCATTAGAACAGTGAAAGAGGAAGAGAAACTAATAATAGGAGCTGATATGAATGGCAGGGTGGGAAAGAAAAAGAGATGGGTATGAGACACTGTAGGAAGTTTGTGATAGTATTATAGACCATCTGCAAGTTAGGTAAAATGCAGCTATTGATTGATTCAGTCTTGCATGTCAGATATTTGTCTTGTTTCCCACCGTCATACCTACATTTATGGGTCAGTTGCCTGATACCCCTTCTTCACGGCCTTCTATTAAAGGCATCATCAGCCATTGTTTATTGTTTAGCAAAGGGGTTTTTACCACCACATGCCCTTGCTGTCATCAACCACAGTTATTGGTGGTGGGCCTCGCCTTTGACTTAAAAGTCCACCTGTAAGGGAGCAGTTTCCATAGTTATCGGCAGTGGGCCTAACTTTTACTGAAAAGTAAGACTGCAAGGCAGCAGTTTCCACAGTTATCGGCAGTGGGCCTAACTTTTACTGAAAAATAAGACTGCAAGGCAGCAGTTTCCACAGTTATCAGCGGTGGGCATAGCCTTTTACTAAAAAGTAAGACTGCAAGGCAGCAGCTGTCCTTTTAGTCACCTTTTACAACATGCAGGACCGACGGTGGTAGTATTCTTACACCTCTACCACAGGATCAGCATATCAGATATTTGTATTGCTCCACAAAACTTGAGGATAATATCGAAATATTTCTGAAAACTAAATTTTCTTTACAATGGAGTTTTAAGCTGTCAGAGTCAAATACGAAAATTATGTTAAGCCATGTAGCGGAGCTTAGAGTTGTCCAGAGTCAAAGAAAACTAATAAAACCAAGTGTAGGACTGGATCAAAAATTTATTGCCATAGCACATCAGAAAATCACCATCCCTCCTGAAGATGCTTCTTGGCAATGTTGGATGCAGTCTGCAGTTCTGTCAGTTCAATTTCCTTAGTCGTGGGGGGCCAAGAAAATGGTACAGCAGGCTAATCTAGCTCCTGCATTGCCAGTTGTCAGGGAACCTTCGTCGCCACCTAGTCCCAAGTCGTCCTCTTTGGCATGGACAACTACGCTTCGGCCTACAACTGCTCTGTCACCGTACAGCGACACTATGTTGTCGTGGATCTGTGAATGGAGAAGGAAAATTGCCATTAGCAAGATACTCTTCTTCCTTGAAGGCCATCTCGCATGATGCTGCATTTAATTCATAATTAAATACAGTTCATGTGATGTTATTACTACATACTCTCCTGAAACTTTGGTATGAATTCAGGAAGAGAAAATCAGATTTCTTCAGTGATCTCGATTTCCTAAGGAATCAGGCTGGCTTTTTTCATTCATTATTTTAAAGTATATCTAAGGCATAAAAAAAGTATAAGATTCCAAAAGATAAAAGGGAAAAACGATATTCAAATGACTTACATTTACGTGAGCAATTCCATCCTCACCGCTCTCGATGTTTCCCAAATCACCAACGTGCCTCTGTTCGGCATCAGGGCCGCCATGGACGAATCCGTCTGGGTTGTAATGAGCCTCGGCTGCTCCACAGTCGCCGTCCACGACACCATAGGTGTGGATGTGGAAGCCGTGGAGTCCCTTAGACAGGCCTGTGTGAGGAGAGAGCTTGAGTATGGCAGAGTAGGACTAGAATTTTAGAACCAGCATAACTGTCTATATTTTGCTTAATTGTCATATTACTGAAGATTGGTTGATGGTTTTGGTATGAGGTATTCCCGAAATTTTTCCCCCTATCTCTCTACCTCAGTTTTTCCAGTTCCAGATGCTGGAACAGAGTAAAATATGTGTTGATTTTTATTCTCTTGTTTACAGGCAAGTAAACACTAAACTCAGTCAGCTAAGTTCTCTCTTTCTACCTGTGACGTTGCCCTCGATATGAATGGTGGTCGAGTCTCTCATATGGTGAAAAACGATGACGCCTCCCACGTCTCCTGGCTCACCAGGGTTTTGAACCAGGAAGCACTCAGCATGTACCTCCTGGTGAATAAATGTAAATGAGAGATATTTTGTCAATTCAGCGCTGAAACGGGAATTTGACAGTGAAAGGTTTGAAAGGTGTTACAGGAGGAAACAATTGTTAGGAGAGGGTGGACAGTAAGATGGAAAACAGAGAATGTGAATGGAGGAACAGTAAAAGAAATTAAAGTAGTTGCAGCTAGGGACGCT
>NC_087200.1:197699952-197767452 GCF_015104395.2 Macrobrachium nipponense | reverse complement strand
ACTTGTAAATATTTACATTTCATTTTACTCAACACTTGAGTACTTTCAGGCCCTATCTGTAACCCTTTTTCAAGAGATGCGTAGGTTGTCAGCCTGGGTCAAGGCCCAGCAGTCTTCTGGAACTTCTTGTTGAGCCGTCATTTATGTGATGGCTGTTCTGGTTTCCTTGAGAGTTGCTAATCCCCTCTTGTTGCTCTGATATCCTGAGCTGATGGTCAGTGGGATTAACCCTTGTGGTAAGTGAGTGGTTTTCTGCCCAACAGACTGTTGGTAACCACTCACTCAAGGGTTAATCCCATTGACCATCAGCTCAGGATATCAGAGCGACAAGAGGGGATTAGCAACTCTTAAGGGAACCAGAACATCCATCATATAAATGATGGCTCAAGAAGAAGTTCCAGAAGACTGCTGGGCCTTGACCGAGGCTGACAACCTACACATCTCTTGAGAAAGGAGCCACAGATAGGGCCTGAAAGTACTCGAGTGTCGATAAAAAATAAAATGTAAATACTTATCAGTAAACGCGTTATACACAGTAATTTTGTGGGTTTCTTTTTCAATCTTCAGAAGAAAACTGAAAGACGTCTTCGTTTGATTTTCACATAGTTAACCGAAGGGGAATTTTTTAGTCGATGGCATGTTTAAAAATATATTAATTCCGAAGTAGAGTGTATTAGATATTAAAGGCCATTTGTAGCTTAATGCGTATATATGAATCACGGTAATGTGAGAGGATATATACTATATCTATCTATCCATCTATCTACTGTCTATCTATTCTATCTATATCATCTAAAGATATATATATATATATATATATATATTATATATCATATATATATATATATATATATATATATATATATATATATATATATATATATATACGCCAAATCTCATATATGAAAAAACTATAACGCATTTTTTATTGAAGTAGGAGGAGGAAATACCAAATTATGATAAAAATGAACACGTTACTAATAGGAGTTAGTATTTCCTGTCTCAATAATCGCGTAGCCTTGAAAATCACCTCCTATGTGCACCAGCTATAAAAAAAAAAAAATAGTAATTTCTCTATCTAAACCTACGCTTGCTATCTGGGAGTCAAACTTGAAGGCAACCTGTCTTATCAGACATTTTAATTTTCCTAGGACTCGTGTCAAAGGGTCCATGGTATCTCTTTTCATGTCTATAGCATGTTTACTCGCTACGAACATACAAGGGGAGCCGACACATATCTCAGTCTGTGGCGCAGAACTAGATCGTCTGCCCCTAAAGGAAAAATGTTGTAAATCAGATTTAAAAAAAAAAAAAGAAAAAAAAAGTGGTAAATAGTAATATGATTTTCTACTAGACCTGAATTAATCGCACTCATTTGCTTTCGTTCAGTGCATGTAATTGCGAAAAATCATATGCTGACCTGTCGGGAAATAACATCTGAACAGATTAGATACATCTTTTTGATCAGTTTTTTTTTTTACCTTCTCACTGGCTGGGATTATCTCTCTCTCTCTCTCTCTCTCTCTCTCTCTCTCTCTCTCTCTCTCTCTCTCTCTATATATATATATATATATATATATATATATATATATATATATAATATATATATATATATAGAGAGAGAGAGAAGAGAGAGAGAGAGAGAGAGAGAGAGAGAGAGAGAGAGAGAGAGAGAGATAATCTCCTCCAGTAAAGGTGAAAACGAAACTAACAAAAGATTTGGTATCTAATCTGTTCAGATGTTATTCCCCATTGGTTTGCAATTTCATTTTTATCAATTGCATGCACTGAACAAAAACTTACTATTGGATTAATTCATGTCTGGTAAGAAATCATCATTCTACTTACCACTTTTTGTTTTAATTTGCTTTACAACGCATTTTTCCTTCAGCAAGAGACGATTTACCGTTGCTCAAGCCTAGGATATCTGTGTATATATATTTTTCGAAAACTTTCACGACAGTGCGCCTCATACGGTGAACTGTAGACCTAAAGGTTCTTTGCAGCGTCCCTTTGGCCCCTAATTGCAACTCCTTTAATTTCTTTTGCTGTACCTCCGTTCATATTCCCTTTCTTCCTTCTTACTGTCCACCATTTCCTAACAGTTATTGCATAGTGCAGCTGCTTTGAGGTTTTATCCTGCATCTTCGTAGCTTCTATTTTTCAACATCTGCAACTTCCTTTCTTGGAGGAGAGGTGTATATATATATATTATATAGATATATATATATATATATATATAATGTATCTATATATATATATATATTATTATATGATATATATTATATAATTGTATCTATATATAATATTGGATTAAGATTATATATAATAAGCGAATACCACGGGGAAAATGATTGGCAGAAATCCAAGCGCTTTCGTCTTTACTTGGCAGTGTCTTGGTAAAGACGAAAGCGCTTGGATTTCCGCCTATCATTTTCCTGTGGTATTCGCTTATACATATATAATATTGTCTGTGTTGCATCCTTAATAGCGACAATGATCTCACGAAATTTCAACTTCCCCACACTCGTGGGATATGCTAACCGCTGCAAGCCTTGAATCCAAATGGAAACGAATGGAAAGGTTGTTCCTCTGTGGTCGGATTCGAACCAATGCGTGTGAGGTTACAGCGAGGAAGCACATGACGCTTCATGGCCTTATTCACATGCGTGATTTGGGCTCTCAACCGCTAAGGGAAGGAAAGTTAGAGGATTGTCAGCCAGGGAGGCGAATAGAATATGTAAAGCCGAGGTATTCTACCATTCTGATGCACCATTGTTGTTGAGGGAGGAGTCTACAACTTGGAATACTGAAGTTTCATTTAATACCTCTTTTGTGTCAAATGTAAACTTGGAATGTCAAACTCATTGTTGATAAAACAGCCCTTGTTGTCATAGAATAAACTGCACATAGAGATATTGTTCGTTTTGGTCAAATAAAACGTCAGGGTTTGCTCACATTTGAAGGTTCCTTTGAGAGAGCTGGTTTAATGTGCCTTCGTATCGTATTTCACTGAAAATTCAATACGAAATCAGTACAACTGTGTGTAGTACTCGAGAGAGATACAATCAGCTCATTTGTGTTGACTTTGGGAAGTTGAAAAGATGCTACTCTTTTAGGCTGATTCCTGAACTCTGCACAGAAGAATCTTACCTCTTTAGACGCACATTTGGAAGTAAACTTTCCAAATGTGAGCTTTCCCGAGTGAACTCGTAATATATTTTGATTATTCCATTTCGAATTGTGTTCGAAAGCAGCACACGAAAAGCCCACATCTACTTCAGTTTCCTATTCCCAGGACGGCTCAGAAATGGTTAGCAATTTTTTATGACCGCCTATTATTGAATTTTTTTATGGGTTATTCCGTCACTGCCTTCCCGCTCACAGATCTTAAGAGAAGATTCCAGATTCGCGTAAGGGAAGAATCCGTAAAAGTCTTTGATGCTTTCAAATGTATATTTTGCTGTTACCACCACGTCTGATTTTTCTCAGACTTTCAAACCTTTGTTTAGCAACGGATACACCCGATTTTGGTATCGAAAGGTATTTAACGCGTTGGAAAAATCATAACTTCGACTTCTATAGCCTTCTGTCACCGCAAACTAAAATCTAAATGCATCAAGACGGGTGTTAACGACTAGAAAGCCACAGCTATCGTAAATGGCCTCTTGTCCCAGTGTTGACAGATCGGTTTGGCTCGAATTCCCCGAAAATCATGTCAAAATTTCCCCAAATCGTTCAAAAATTCCCCATTTCCCAGTAATTCTTTTGAGTGATGGGTAAGCGGAATTATATACCTTATTAACATAGAAAAACTCTTACCAGTCAATAAAATGGCAATAACAAAGGACATAATGGACATACATTGATGAATTATATATATCGGCGGAAAGGCCAGGAAATTCTACTTACAAACATACACATGTGATTTTTTGCTACTTAGCTACATAAGATACAAGGCTGTGACTAGTGGGTATACGAAGGTCTTGACACAGGTCTTTACAGTCTAGATGAGATACAAAATCGTGATCAGTGGGTAAAGGTCTTTACGCCAGTCCTTTATCACTCACTGACGTAGTAAGGGAACTAACTTTATGACTATTGAGCAATGACCACCGAAAGTCCAGGACACAACTAAAAAATCACCAATAGCATATAATAACCTCCTGACGTATATACTTGCATGGACTGTCAGTCAGGTTCTGTTCGTATAGCAGCATGCTGAATTAACAATGAAAATGTGCCACCACATCCTCATTGTTAATTCAGTCACACAAATGTTGATTTTCATGTCAAAGAAAGTTAATTAACATAATTGTGACAATCTGATCATCAACAGCTTCCATAGATTTTCGGAAGTTCTCACAAAAATATTGGTAACTACACATACTTGTGGGAATTTCATACAAATTTGTGGAATTATCCCATGGATATATGGAAACTTCCCACATAATTATAAATATCCCACAAATTTGGGGAATATCCCATAGATATATGATAGTTTCCCACAGATTTATGGAGTCATCACAATGTTTTCAGATATTTCCAGTGAATTCTTGTAATTTTCTACGAATGTTTATGAAATTCCCCAGATTCCCTAACTAATTTGTTCTCAACACAAAAATTCCCCAAATTTCAACCTAAATTCCCCATTTCCCCATCATGAACCCAAAATCCCCAAATCTGGGGAAAATTCCCCATACCTGGCAACACTGTCTTGTCCTATCAGCTCTCTTATGTACGATTACGATGTGATAGACTTAACGAACCACAGAGGCCACTTGGTTTTCTGCTACCATAGAGCTCGCAAAGATCATACCTCTCATAAAACAAACACTTAGGCACTGGTTGGTGTTCCTTTCTATTAAAAGAACTAAGATAAATTTCGAGAACAGAAAGTAAAAACAGCGCAGGAGTGTGCAAACGCCTTCTATGAGGGTTTTGTATGCTGTCTCAGTATTCCATATGTTTCGCCATCAGATTCAGGTAGAGATCCCAAGTCCTTCTGTGTATTCTAAAACATTAATGGAAGTGAATGTTCTCGTTCATCTATCATCAGGAATCCAGCTGCCTATAGTCGAAAGGTTCAAAGAAAACTATAGATATCTCTGAAGTCAATACACAGTGATTGCATCTTTCTCACAGATCTTAACCAACAACAAGCTAAAGGTTTGAAATCTTGAAAGCTAATGTTAGCGAGGAAAGGTGACATGACAAGACGGCCAAGTAAGTCACGTCTTGTTCTGTTGGTATTGGAGTATATTTGAAGCTGAATGTAGTTCGAAAAGGGTTAAACTATAACTATATAACTTTCCAATGTTTTGGAGAAGTATTTCGTCGTTGACTGGAAAGAAAGCTCAACATTTTAAAAGGTCCGAATAACATTACTATATTTCCAGTAAGTAGTACTTGCTGCCAACGCGAAATCAGAGGAATTTATTTCTGGTGATAGAAATTCGTTTCTCGATGTGGCTCGGAGCCCACAATAAGCTAGCAGGTCCCGTTGCTAAGTATCCAATTGGTTTCTAGCCATGTAAAAATATCTACTAATACTTCGGGCCAGCCCTAGGAGAGCTGTTCAGTGGTCTGGTTAGACTAGATATACTTTTTTTTAAAGTAAATGATTGATTATCCGGATGAAAGCTTACTGAATATCTCATACTTCTCTCCCAACCGTATCCTTATGTTTGTTAGCATTAGCAACGCTATCGTCTGAGAGATTATTAAAAGTTCATGCAGAAGTTTTTTTGTTTCCATACATTTCAACGAAAATTCGAATAAATCACACCAGATGTTAGAAGAAACTCGTAATGGTCACAATTTTGTTAAGACTACAAGGAGGCAAGACGAACTGCCTACAATATTTTATAAGCTCTTGATAGCAGTGTTATATTACTCTGGATGCCTTTTTGAGGTCATATCCACAATTCAACAGTTAGTTCTGTGGCCCTTTTCTTATGTGCGCTAACTAAATGCATATATTATTCATAAAAAATTATCATATATATATATATATATATATATATATATATATATATATATACACACATTTGATAGCAAGATTGAATAAGTAGGTATTGAGCAAACATCTAAAGTGTAGGCCTATGCTGAACCGGTCTTTTTGTGTGTATACAAATCATATTTAAAAGGGAGGATATAGCGTTACATATAACGCAGAATTGCAAAATATACACTGCGAAATAAACTTCTTTGAATAATTTGGATGGAAGAAGGCAATTTTCAGTTTGGGAAATATGCTATATATACGCCTAGGTTACCGTACTTGCTTTATCTACGGAAAGCACACACACACACACACACACACACACACACACACACACACATATATATATATATATATATATATATATATATATATATATATATATATATATATATATATCGGGAAACGTGCTAGGCCTATAAGTTACAGTGTTCTTCCATATCTTGAAAAAACAGTTCGACGCACACTCGCATAAATATGACACCGAAGAGAAAGGTGGAAAAACGGTCCGTCAACTGAATGAAAAGAAGTAAAGGGAAAGAATCTCGAATAATTCTTCCTTATTCCCGAGAAGCTTGCCAGAAGAGAAAAACGAAGAATAGACAGTTTCAAAGTTTTGCTAAGCCGATAGTGCTATAGATATAGAGAGGAGCTCTCTATATCTATGGATAGTACTATCTGTGTAAGATCCTGCGCAGGCCCCACCCACTTACTTAAGTCACTTTTAATAATTTGAAAGTAAATTCCTAAGAAATTTAGTATCGAGGGAAAAATCGGTGGTAAGTTTGGCATTTAAAAAAAAATTCTTGTGTTCTATTTGGTTTATGATCTGATTGCTGTATAAAGAATTTCCGGGCATGGCGGACCTGACACGTCATTTGGTGTTTTTTTTTTTATTATTATTTTATTGTATTGTTTGTACGGATGAGTTTGATCGCTTGTGTATGGTTTGTGGAGTGTGTCGTGTGATTGGGAGTATGTGTGTGAAATTCGCATTGTTATTAGTTGCGGGATTGTCGAGTGAAAGACATTTTGAAGCCGTGAGAAATTGAGAATTGTTCCATCAAGTTATATACTTTGGGTTCCATGTCTGTCGTCGCCGGCCAGCCTACAAGAATGACTCTGTGTTGCTGATTGTAAACTGATGTGTGTTTGGGAAAGACTATGGAAGTGTGTCCTGTGAATTTGGAGCTACCAACCAACACAGTGAATCTACAGTGTGAGCCTTTGGTCTTAGGACACTTAATTAGCAACATTACGAACTTTGTGAGGCTAGCTGCGCTGTGTACCTTGGGTGAATATTTCCATCCTTTGCTATAGGCTACCGAAGCAGCTGGGTATACTAGTGTTTGTTTGTTTGTAATGTAATTCATATGTCATTTGCGATGATCATAGCACATTTCATTTTGTTATAGAAATTTTGGTCAGTATTTCACATTGTAGGCTTGTTTCTAATTGGGATTATTTTGTATATATAATAAATATTTGAGTGTTTATTATGGATTTGTTATTAGTACAGTTAATTATGCATTTTCTTACAATAAACTGAAATAAGCTGTTTGTTTATAGCAAATATCTCAGAAAGCTACCGAAGCACTATATAGCCTAGAAGTTGAGAACAATGGATCCCAATAGTTCAGTTAGAGGTGATTCCCAAAAAGTGACTTGATAATAATTGGTCACCTTTTTCATACTTCTTTTCTAGATCTCCTTTTCTTCCCCCTTACCAATACTTCCAATTATTGTACTTTCTTAGACTAACCTGTTATCCTCTGTCGAAAACAAATGACAAGAAAAAAAAAATCACTTGCATTACCCATTGTATTGCTCCAGCGTACCTCTACACTTTTCACCTTTTAGTTTTTCTTAAGCTGCACTTATGACGTAAACAATTATTCGTCTCTACAGTTTTTTTGTCTGTTTTCTCGTTTCAAATACATTCACCATTCTCATTTTACATCCCCTACAAAAGAGTTGGTGTAACACTCCCCTCATAGATTGCAACCTTAGACTCAGTAGGCATTCCAGGTTTCCTCTCATTCATCTCTGTGACTTTTCTCCTCTCATCCTACCATAAACTTACACACACACACACACACACTCACACACACAAACTTGTGTGAAAGTGCTGTCTCCACTTCTCCACCAACCATATCTACAATCAATATTCCACATTGCAACACTTCCAAGCATTTCTTCCGCTAAGCGGTTTCCTCTCAGTGTGACCAATCAGTATTGAATCCTCCGTGAACATTAGTCATTTGCCACTCCGTTTGCCACCCGTCTTCAGACCAACATTGCTCATCTTCCTCTGACCTTTCGCGCTCTACGGCAGAAATGCCTTGCATTTCTTCAGAGAAATCTTGATGCTGTTTATCAAGATTGAAATAAACTCGTTCAGCCTAAAGTATGTCAGTGCAAATGTGTGAGTTGCTATTGTAATGATTGTGTCTTTTCGTTGCCATTTTTTTAATCATCATTCACAGTATCAGTACGAATTATACTTATGCCTGAAAAATTAAGGATGTTTTACTACATCTATTTTCACTCCTGATACGAAACCTCATATCTGATGTCTTCTCATTAACGTTAAATAACTTTCTTGCAAAACATAGACCAAGTCTGAACAAATGCCGTAAAATAGACAGAGAATTCTGTACCAACTACGATTGACCACTGTCTCGGTGAGAAATTCAAAGGCAAACACTACTATTTCTTCTATATTAATAACTGTTAGTCTGTTGCAAATCCTCTACAGATTACAAGTTAGAATAATATACAATTCTTACCTCCTCCTGGGTCTGAAGACTTATGGCCTCGCAGAATAGGATTCCATGAATATATATGTGTGTTATGAGGATCGGACCTTATCTATCTTATCGTGTTATCGGCCACAAATTTTTGGATTATAGGTGGACTCCCTCACCCGCCCACCATTGCTGGTTCCTCCATTGTTCTGGATTGAAGCTCGGCATCTTCATTCATTTTTTTTCTTCAATATCATTAAAGCCTCAGAAAATGACTGAACTAAGCCTCAGAAGAACCTTTTCTAAAAGTCATGGAAGGTTAGACGAAAGGTAATGACGTGATGAATAACATAGCCTAGTTTGTCAGATATGGCATTATCTACGTGAACACTGATTTACAAGCGATATTGTAACTTTTATCTTGTATAAATCAACATAAACACACACACACACACAGACACACATACACACTGTAATTTCAAAAGGCGTTAAAATGTAAACGTTGGAATATTCTGAGACGCACTTTCATGGGATTTCTGAACGAGAAGTGAATTCAGGCCGAAATTTGTTCCAATAGAATTCGTTGTTTTGCGTCATGATAAAAAAATATTTCCAGCTTTTGTTTCAGAGCTTCTCAGGAGACTGAATTAGACGCAAAAGTCGTAAAATGAAGAGGCAATTACACAAGCTTTCGAACTTCGCATGAGAAACTTTAAAAAAGCCATTAGTACTAATCTATATATACCTTTTGCGTAACATCCCCAAGCTAATTGATTTATTCATCTGCTTATAGTCAGAAAAGTTAATGAGGTGAGATATTCAGCAGAAGTGAGCATAATTTGAACTGTTTGAAATGGTGAACTACTGATCAGCAGAGAGAGAGAGAGAGAGAGAGAGAGAGAGAGAGAGATGAGATGAGATGGAACACTCATCTAGAAGTGGTTTTTAGAGCTATAGTTCCATAGAGCTACTTAGGTGTGGCTCTTAAAAACGTTATAGAGAGTGCTGTGCGTTATAAGAAAGGATAATTGCTTACCAATTTCATTGTTCTTTATGCAGAGTGGGTTTCAACCAACCAATGCATAACAAAATAGGTTCATCTTCTCTTAGATAGAAACAGTAATCGTAGACTCATACAGTGTTTTCAGTGTAACCGTTGGATTCCATAAGATTTTAGGAACACGATAAAAGGCAGAGTTGTAGGTAAAGGTGATGCAAAGGATAAACAGTTTTAAAAAATTTCTTCTCGTTTTCTGTCTCCACAAAGAAGAAGAAGAAGAAAAATCCGTGTGAGTTGAACCCGACTATATGATGGTTAAATGAGGAAATTCTCAAGAGCTGCCTGTTTAGGAAGGCAAACAGAAATGGTCAGACGACGAGTCTGAAGCGAGTGATTTGTAAAAAGGAGAAGAAGAAGAAAACACTATTTACATGGCAGCGTTTCACTCCACTTCATAGGGAATTTTGAAAGGAGACACTGTTTTCTTTGAGTGTCCATGGGTCAAGCATATTCAAACTAAGTTTATAGATTGCTTGGTTTCTAAGATATCATTGGTAAAAAATCTCACGTCTCTCCCTCTTCAGGTAGTGGACTAAAAAAAAAAAAAAAGTACTGCTGCATTGTCTTCCTTTTAATCCTAATTTCGCTAATAGCTACTGCTGCATATCAGTTCTCTCTTACTCTGAATTGATAACGTTTCAAACGAAAGCTATGGGCCTAATTCTAGTACCACGTACATCTTAAGTTCAGTCATTTTCTGATCCATTTTTCCCGTTCTGAACAAGTTCAGCAGTTGTCTTTTTGGCCTCAGATTAACCTTGGAGTAGGTACTACCTTTTCTTTCTTCCAATCTCTTTTTTTCCTTTTCAGTTTGTCAACGAGTTTATTCATTCCTAGTACTATAGAAACTATTGTCAGCATGTGAGCCGTTGTAAAGCAACTGCCTCCTGTAAAAGACGGGGAAGAATATTTTCCTACTTTTACTCATAACATCGGATTTACAAAAAGTCGTTTTATGGGCCTTGAAACTTTGACGTAAGATCGTAAATTTCCTCACACAGATCATTCATAGCAATAAATCAATATCTTCAGTTATACCACTTTCCTTCTTCACCAAGAGGATCCGATTCTTGTTCACTTTTGAGTGTTTATAACTCTTTATAAATCTCAAACATTAAGCTACATCATCATCATCATCATCATCATCAACCGTTTCTAGTTCACTGCAGGACAAAGGCCTCAGACATGTCTAAAGTCCACTCCCTTCTGTTTATGGTCTTTTTATGCCATTCTATACCTGCAAATGTTCTCAGCTCGTCCGTCAATTCATCGTCGACTTCTCTTCCTTCCCCTGCTTCGTTTACAATCTATAGGGACCCATTTTGTTATTCTTTTCGTCCAGCTATTATCTGACATTCTCATTATATATGTCCTGCCCACGCCCATTTCCTTTTCTTACTACACAATATACGTAATATATATATATAATATAGATATTATATATATATATCTATATATTATATATCTATATATATATATATATATATATATATATATATATATATATATATATATATATATATATATATGATATATATATATATATATATGTATATATATATCCTATATATATATATAATTAATTATCTACACACCAGAAAATAGACGCATCATAATATAGCAAGTTGCCTCACAGCATTCGCCAAAAGCTTTCCAACAGATTTATAAACTAACGTGGCTCTAGGTAAATCATCGTACCGCTGCAACATCAACGCTCGAGACGTAGTACTAGCTGGTATTCTGCAGGACACGACGAAATTTGAGCCATAATTTTCATTACGAGGGACTGTTGTTGGGCGGCTGTATTACTTAAATATAGATTGGTTTGTTAAACTATTGACGTAATTTATGTTATGCTATCAATATATACCTGTAATAACAGTCTAATTCAAGATAGTTGTCTTCAGAAAACTATCGAAGGCTAAACAAATTAGCTCTGAGGGCAATACATTTTGACACGAACACGAAAAACTGTTGCAGTGAAGTTTACTACAAAGGATTCTAATTTATTCCCTCTTAGTGTATGGCATAACGTCTTTTTTCGTGTGCTCTGCGCTGGAACCACTGCATCTACCTTACGATGTGGAGGTGTGTTAGGGGTGTGTTGGAAATGCTCAACGTTGATTGGACTACGTTCTCTTTTCTTGCGTTGTCACCCAATCAGGACGAGGTAGAACACCACACCTTGCTCGTAGACTCATAACGGTAGAAGTATGTTGACAAGTGTCAGCAGCGTGTGAATCTACGTCTTGTAACTTGCCTAGTTATTTCATCACGTAATTATTGTGTTAGAGAGACAGAGAGGAGCATTCAGCAAAGAACAGACATTATGTAAAATCTCTAAACAAGCGGACATATCGTATATATGGTATTACGTACATGGTCTTTGATGAACCATCTGCTTCACTATTATGATAATTGTCATGTCCACTTATTTAACGGAAAACCTTAATAAAGGCAAGCAGTAGATAACTAAACCTACATCCTTGCAGAATTGCTCATATCATACATTTAATGGCCGTATTGTGCAAGGTTTGTAGGGAATTCTCGTTCTTGACATAATGATAAGGCATTTATCAGCAAATATAGACTCACATATGCATATGTATACGTACTTAGTTCTGTTTTAAGGTTGTCTCTATATAATATAAATGCAAATTAGCGCCTATAGACACCTACATACCAGTGCACCAGCATATATATGCAGCCTAATTAGTAATGAAACGAATACCTATTCTGATGACAGGAATATACTTGGAGAGGTTGGGTGCTTCCAAAAGAAAGAACAATAGCAATTTGCACAAGAAGTAGACGTCCTTCACTTGGCAGGTTGGGGGAGGGGGAAGGGGTTGTTGGTAATCTTATAAGAAATCGCTATGGACAAAATTTCTCCATTACATAAATACTGCTAGTTTGTCCTGTCTTTCAAGTTCCATCTAGTTCCCTCATAAGAGTCACGTTGGAATCTTGTACGTACGATAACTTTCTAATTTTCGCACGATGGCTCTGATGCTATTGGCAACACTGTCTAAGCCGGTCGACTTTTTCTCTCCCGTTCCTCCCTTCGTCTGCCACTCTGTCAGCGTAGCTCACACAGGACGATTCCCTCCGGACACCTCGCACACAGTAAGTAGTTTTAATGATCATGTTTTGGCTGTAACTTATTATTAAGGTAGTTGTCCCTTGAATATTTATTATTTTATTATGTTGTCTACGAGATAGATGTAGCTACAAGTAGAAAATTTGAGTAGTAGTACCTACGCTACCGTAGTAGTCTACCTATAAATTATAAGAATAATTTTATAATATTTTTGTAAGTATTTCCCCGGTAACAGAAACCAAGTCTTTCTGAATTAATAAATTAAAGTTCTGAGTCACCCCGGTTACAGGTACATTAGGGATTCTGCCACGTCACTAGCCTCTCTCTCTCTCTCTCTCTCTCTCTCTCTCTCTCTCTCTCTCTCTCTCTCTCTCTCTCTCTCTCTCTGGCAGTTTAGTGTGTTTCTATATTACACTAGTATGTAAAATGTAAATATTTCTCTCTCTCTCTCTCTCTCTCTGTGTCAATTTACAATTAAGCTAATACTTATTTGTAAATTATTCCTCTCTCTCTCTCTCTCTCTCTCTCTCTCTCTCTCTCTCTCTCTCTCTCTCTCTCTCTGTTTGGTGTTTCAATTTTATTTTATACTATGTGAAAATGTAAATATTGTAAATATTAGATAAGTAAGGACAAAGTAGACATGAAATAGTAAAACTACGGGAGGCCCGTCGGTAGGAGCTAATGGTGGATGACCTATCATTTGTAGCAATGCCGACGGCAGATGCCAAGGTGGTCAGATCGTGTCCTTTAATCGTTAATTGGTAAATACAGTAGATTAAAAATGAGCCGGCCGGCCACTAGCAGCGAAACGGGTTGTCTTGCCACAGATGTGCCAGGCATAAAGCAGGTGTGTAATGTCTGGTTATAACCAGCGTTTGTGTTGGAGGTAGGAAAGTTCCATGGTCCATATATGGTTATTGTTTCATTAAGGTCCCTTATATCCCGGTTGCATTTGTGTCCAAACTTGTATATTTCAGTGACGATCGTAGGATTATGGTACTACAGTATTTCAAGTGACGATCGTAGGATTATGGTACTACAGTATTTCAAGTGACGATCGTAGGATTAAGGCACAGGATATTATCCTTAATTCCTTAGTATATTGATGAAAACATAACAGTACCCTAGTCATCATTAAGAAGTAAAGATTCAAAATTAAAAAGGCAATATCTCAGAGACCTCATGCGATTGCTGGTAACTGTTAAAGATGCTGACAATCGCTCTTTTACACATGACGTAGGCTATTAGAGAGAAATTGTGTACGTAGTCCTCTTGCGTGGTGTGGAATTTGAAAGTATCCAAAAAATATTTTTAATATTTGGATAACCCTTTTGTTCCTGAACGCCATGGAATGTATACAGTAAACCTCACAGAAATCACCCGATATTGCCTTCTTATAAGTACGGCTGTGGTTTTCTTTGTCATCAAAGTGAAAGTAACGCCCTTGAGTAAAGGGCGTTTGCATGCGTGCCTGGGTTCTACTCCTGGTTAGGCTTAGCGAGTTTTTGTATTAGGCCTAAGTATAACGAATGTGGTTCCATCAGAAGAGAGAGAGCCTCTGCTACCTTCGTCATATTTTGGTGTTAGAATCGTTGGTAGTTTGTTCTTGGTATTGTATTTTGGGTTATTAACGTAAAGGTCAGTTGCATTACTGTAAGTTCGCAGAATGTCAATTGCATAACTAGACTGTTTTGTTTTCCATCTGTCCACCCGCCAGTGGTGTTTGCGTATGGTAACACTGCGTCCGGGCTTTCGATAGTTACAATATGTGTAAGTTTTAAGTAAATAAAAGGATATCTGGGTGTACATTTGCAACTGAAAAGTGTTTTAATAATTTACTGTATGCGAATTACACCGTTAATATTCGAAATAGGATATTATTTTAATTGTTGAATGTAAGCCCGGGATCTTAAGTTTTATTCATCTTTGTTTTTATTTTAGTTTCTTTTTAATTTTGCGAAATGACAGGTATACGGATTAGTTCGTTAAATTGGAAAAGATAGTGAGCAGAGATCTCAAGGTGCATTTATCTAATCTATAAAAGGTTGCGCAGTTTACGATACAACAGACCTCTCCAAAATCAGATAAGAACTTATGACTGACTACTCGCTGAACAAACGTAATTTGTTACCGCTCCTTTTCATTCCTTTATTAAAAGATATATGGTGCATTTTTTTTACTCATATTGCTGAAGTTTGCAAGGTTTTGTCGCTTCATTTAATCGTTTCTCGTCTTAGAACTAATGCTCCACTACCGCACTTGACTTCTAGTCAGTGTTTTGGAAGAGAGTATCATGTCTGTGAAATAGGCAGTCGGGTATATTAGCTCGGGCCGTGTTTTTCTGAATTGCACAATTATTCATGAATCGAGGAATGTTTGTGTGTACGCCCACACGGGAGGTATCGTGGACGTGCATGGGAACATGCCCTCTTGCCTTTGGTCCAGTCTCCCTGCTGCCTCCGCCCAGATACTCGCATACCCTTGTCTTTTAAACCCAGGACCCACAACCCTACCTGCCTCCCTCCCTAACACTCCCCCCTCCCCGGCTGTACATTGTCTGGCTTTCAGTGCATAGCAACTGCCGCCTCATATAGAGGTTTGCAACTTCTAATGCGCTGTGGGAATGCTGTTGCGTCAGAGATGTTTTCAGAGATAAGTTGTCTGAAGAAAAAAAAAACGGTTATTATATCTCTAGAAAATTTATTTTTTACAAACGTTAACTAGGGCATCCACGTGCATAATGTACCTTTGGAGTAATTATCATTCAAGGGCATCAGAACACTTCGTTCTTCACGTGGTAATCGTTACACTACAAAAGCACCTTGTTGACTCAAGTCTTGAGACCGGCTGGTTTGTAGTCGCCTTTTTTTTTCTTGTTTTTTTGAACTTGTGGCAAGTGGGGGTGACCTTGGAAGCTGATATAACGATCGACAACAGGAACCGGTTGGAATCTACTCAGCTGAGCAACCTCTACCTTGTGCTTCGGGGAGATGAAAGAGTAGTACTTAACAGAATAGATAGTTCGCCTTTATATACAGGTATTGAGGTGATGTTGCTAGGCTCATGCCCTGCTGACATATCAAAGTCCTAATCCCACCCAACTTTATATCATTAATTTCACGCGCATAGCCCCATGCATCTATCAGATAAAATGCTTAAGCATCAATAGTTGTGGAAGGATGGCGCTCAGAACACTATGAACGGATAATGAAGGCGAAGGAAATTTTTGCTTTGCACTTTTAAGGTTGTCGACGATGGTTTATTTCAGTCTAGTCTTCTGATCACAATCCGTAATTACGGTTTTAATAGGTTATATTGTGGACCAGGTCACCAGTTCGTTGAATTGGTTAATTTCTCTCGGGTAGGTAACTTGGAACACTAAATAATGATTTCATGGTACGTGAGATATAGTTAATGGTTTCGCCTTGCAGACGTGAAGGTTACGCAACTAGATAAAGAAAGTTGGTGGAGAAAAACACTTCAGATTATTTTTTTTTTCCAAGACTTTTTGTAGCGCCGTATATCTTTTGAGTATTTTGTTGTATTATAATTTTTTTTATTTACCCTTTATTATCCTCGAACATGTAAGTATTTAGTGGCGAATTTAGAAGTAAATGCCGTCATCTGATGCTCTAATATGTTATGCTGCTTGTTATATAATACAGTTGTATGTGATAACCCGATTTAAGAACTGTTACCAACGCCTGTGGCGAAGAATCTTGATGTTAGACGTAGCTGGCTTAGACTAAGAGGTGCGGAACTTGCATAGTGACACGAGTATGATTACAGCGCTGTTCTTATTGAGATTCCTCGTAGCGGCCACTGCCTTTTAACAGATACAAGGACGTCGGTCGTTTCCCCATGTGTTACGTAAGGGCTGTGTGTGTGTCATTCAAGGATGTGTAACAATACAATGTTTTGTTGTAACCGTGCGGCTGCATGGTCTAGTGTTTATCAGTACGTTTACTGGAAATTTCGTTTGTATAGACTATTGTTAGATCCACGCAGTTAATCTCCCTCGTGTTCGCTGAGGGAAGAAAACTAGAGCAATTAGGACTTATATCGTAAGTTTATCTTTTATGCACGTAAATCTGGAGTGCAGTTATTCCGAGGAGAGTAAAGTGACTCTTGGTTTTAAATTTTTTCTGGTTACGCTGACTATTGAGCTCGGTCCATGGTTCTCGTATGCTGTACCTTACCATAACCACGGTCTAGCCACCACAGTTGGTTGTTAAAGGATATATCCGCTTTTGATGTTATAGACATTGGGGAGGAATATATATTTTTTTATCCAAAATGATTACCTGACAACATGAAGGTTCCACTATTTCTGCTTCTCTTTCTGCAAAGATTCTGAAACAAAAATCGTATGGAAAAGAAAACTTGTGTAATTTCAAACCCGAAGTATTGTCTAGATTTTATGTGGTGTATGCAATTTATATTATGGTGCTATAGGTTAAATGGCAGTTAAAAACATGTTGAATATATGTACTGATTTGGAGTTAAATTAAAATACTTACTGTAGATGCATCAAATGAAAATTAAATGGCTGTGTTTACAATTCATAAAAAAAAAAAACTCACGCCTTCGAAATTGATTACCGTTTACTCCCAGTACAAGGCAACGAGGTGGCTTACCGTAATTTGTTCACTAAATGTCAAGGAGAAACTCGAACTCTCGTGATACTATTTTTTTCCAGTTCCTTGAATGTCGAACTGGTAATTTTGTCATATGGAAGACTCTCTCTCTCTCTCTCTCTCTCTCTCTCTCTCTCTCTCTCTCTCTCTCTTTGTGCTCGTATTTCGCGTTTCAAGGCATCCATAGCTATTGGGTATATTTTAAAAAACGAACAGGATTACTGAAAGCTATTGTTTCTTTCTCGTAACTTGCTGTAATTCCATTTGTGTTAATCGAAAGTTCAGCCAGTTATTCTTTATCTCTCATAGCGTATAATATGAAACTTGATTATATGTAGATAGGCATAATTAAATGTGTTATAAACATAATGATAGGGTCTGTGCAAATCATGAAATTATGTATAGACCAGGTTTCCCTAAAACAAAGCTGCCTCTCCAGGGCTTCCTAAAATCAACCAGAGTGTATAAATGAAAGTGCTCTTAATTTTTTTTTATAACCACATCAGTAACGACAGACTTTCTCTCAGCCGCAGCAGTTACCTTAAGCGACTAATAGCGCTCAGCGATTTGGATCGTCATTGCCCAAGGTTTTTCTGTGCGCTGTTTAACAATCATTTTACTGTCTTATTGTTGTCTTGTAATCACCGAAATGAAGATCATATGAGAAAAAGCAAATTTAATTAACAACTAAAGACTCCAACCTATAGTACATTCTCATCAACCGTGCATGTGATGTCTAGGCCAGTCCCTTACGACGCTCCTGATTGGATGTTGGTAAGCCAATCACAGGGCTGGAAACTGTCTTGAGAGAGAGTTCACATAGGCAGGATGTATGTTCCACCTCTCCTGAGGGACACGTCTTTCAAAAGTATCCCTTGGGAGAGGGATATAACTATTGAATGACTGGAACTTGTAGTCGTTGAAGCCTTGTTATCCTGAGTAATAGTCGGTTGCTTTCTTTTCCGACCCAATTGGAATACTGATAAGCTAATTATTGTCATTTTTTTTTATTGCAGCCACCATGACAACCTACTTCAGCTACCCTACCCCTGAGCTTCAGGCCGAACTGCGAGGCATCGCCAATGCCATCGTGACGCCTGGCAAGGGTATCTTGGCCGCTGACGAGTCCACTGGCACCATGGGTAAACGCCTGTCCAACATCGGTTTGGAAAACACCGAAGAAAACAGGAGGAAATATCGCCAGTTGCTCTTCACCTCCGACAAGGTTAGCTTCAGTAAAAGAAATTTTTTTTTTTTTTTTTTTGTTCGTGCGTAGAGAAGTTTTATTATTTGAAAGAGCAAAGTGTACACCAAACGTGCTTTTTGCTTTTACGAAATGTGCTAATGTCGCATAAATGTCACAGGTTGCGTACCGTCTTTTTATATTGCAGATGGAAACATTACATTTTTGTTATTTTGACTCCTAAAATATCGTCCATTTTTATTGGTGGTGTTTCATAATTGTGAACATGACAAATGTAGGTACTATCGTTTTGCGCTAAGTCAGTATAGAGCCCATTTTTAGGTAGTGTAGACTCGTAACCCTAAATTTCCACTATTTTCGCAGTTTGATGTACTTTAACAGCCCAGAAAAGTGATTTTATGGAATTCTTGAGTCAGCAGAAAGAATTCACAACCTGGGAATTGCAGTATAAGATTAGTTTTATTCCATTTTTTGTTGTTCGCGAAATATGTTTTAGATGTGTTTGTGCAGCCATATCTATAGCCCTAGATTTCATATAAATTTTTTTAATTCCAAATATATAACAGTTGTAAAGCGTGTTAGGTTTATTATTGTTTAATTGTTGAGGGACATTCAAAAGGCCCCACACCGCCCCATTTGGACGCTCTGCAGGGCTCCAGAGAACGCTACACTTCACCAGAGTTCTAAAATTTCACTAACATTATCATCAGTAGTATAGCAGACGTTGAACAAGTATACGTCTTCAGTTTCCTCTTGAATGAAGCAAAGTTTTCCAACGATCTGATATCTTGAGGCGGCCTATTGAACAGTCAAGGCGCAGTTAGCTCTAAAACCAGTCTGCAAACCTCCAATTTAGCCCGTTTTCTAAAGCTTACATAATTCGAACTTGTAACACTAGGAGTGTGTTCCGTTGGTATAGTATATGATGGGAAGGTTCTTGAGTGTATAATGTAGATTGTAGACTCGTAACAGTGGTACGGTGTTGCTTTATATTAATGTATTAAGAGTGTATGAGAAATGGCACATAAATTCATTTTTAGGAACTCGGAAACCACATCTCCGGGGTGATTTTGTTCCACGAAACCCTCTACCAGAAAAGCGACAGCGGTGTCCCCTTCGTCGACCTCATCAAACAGTTGGGCATCATTCCTGGCATCAAGGTGAGATTGGCTACCGTTGTGTACTGAGAATCAGTCAGCCTTTTTTCTTCAATAGGTTGTGGGAGATTATTTTATTTTGAAACTGTTTTTTCTTATGAGATCAATGAGTGGTTTATAAACGATATGTTCGTTACCCGAATGTTAAATTGTTTAAGACCATGACATTTGTTTTAGTGCCTATTTTTATGTAAATAGTACTACTGAGTTGTCATCTCTTACAGGTCGACAAAGGTGTTGTGCCATTGATGGGATCTGAAGGCGAAAGCACCACCCAAGGACTTGATGATCTTGCACAGCGCTGTGCTCAGTATAAAAAGGATGGCTGCCAGTTTGCCAAATGGCGCTGTGTGCTTAAGATTGGACAGAACACTCCCAGCTACCTTGGCATGTTGGAAAACGCCAACGTACTTGCACGTTACGCTTCCATATGCCAAATGAACGGCCTCGTCCCTATCGTCGAACCTGAGGTAATCTTTTCACCCAAAGATATTTGTAATACTTGAATTAAGGTTAACTCTATCATTCACCACTCCACTCTTCTTTGCTTTAACTTTTCATAACCTTTGGTATAAGCTCTATTCGAACCCGTAAGGGGTTAGTGCCATCAGTGCTCCTCATTCGGTGCAATGTAGGTATTACTTAACGGTTCTTTGCAGCGTCTCTTCGGCCCCTAGCTGCAACTACTTTCATTCCTTTTGTTGTACGTACCTCCGTACATATTCTTCCATCTTACTGCCCACCCTCTCTTACTAGAGGTTTTCCTCCTGTAACACCTTTCAAACTTTTTACTGTCAATTTCAGTTTCAGTGCTGAATGGCCTTAGTTGCCCCAGTGATTGGCATAATGTCAAAAATCTATATAAATCAAATTAAATCAAGCTCTCATTTGATAATTGTTTTCCTCCAATCCTTAACGATATTCGATATTACCAGAAACTAACAAAAAAACGAACTTGAACAGGTGCTGATGGATGGGTCCCACGATCTCGTACGTGCCCAGAAAGTTACGGAAACTGTCTTGTCTTTCACTTACAAAGCTTTAATGGATCATCACGTCTTCTTAGAAGGAACTCTACTCAAACCCAACATGGTATTGGCAGGACAGGAATGTCCCATTAAATACACACCTCAACAAGCTGCAGAGGTAAGAGTTTGTGTAACTTTGAAGGATGGCTGTTCACTAAATGTGAAGTATATGCATTTGCTAATGCTATATTGTTAACTTTTGTTATGGTTCTTGGTTCAACAGCTTTGGTGCTAGGGTTATTTTTAAGAACTGATTCAAGTATTAAGAGGTCTGAATGTGAATGTGTAGACCAGAGTTATAGATCACTTGATGCAGAAAGTTGGTTTCTGAAGTTTTTTTTCTCTCACCTGTATTGCATAATGACTAATAAATTTTAAGGGATTGCACATTCATGGGTAAACATTAATCATGAACGTGATTATTGATCTGTTGCATTGTTGTGAGTTATGTTGTGTGTCATTTCAGGCCACTCTTCTGGCATTATCTCGAACTGTCCCAGCTGCTGTACCTGGCATATGCTTCCTCTCTGGTGGTCAGTCTGAAGAAGAGGCAACAGTCCATCTCGATGCCCTTAACAAGTGCACAGCAGCCAGAAAACCATGGGCTCTCACTTTCAGTTATGGCCGAGCACTTCAGGCCTCTGCTTTGAAGGCGTGGAGTGGCAAGGACGTGAAAGCTGGCCAAGTCGAACTGCTGAAGAGAGCCAAAGCCAACGGTGCTGCTTCTGTTGGCAAATATCAGGCTGGGAGCTCCAGTGGAGCTGCCAGTGGAGCTGGTCTCTTCGTCAAGAATCACCAGTACTAAACAGATTATCTCAAGATGTTGGTGTCATATGATTTGTCGTAGGTTGTCAAGTGTGTGCTGACAAGGAGGGAGCTGTCTGTTAGATATCTTGCGTGTGGCTACTACTACTACTGTGAAGTTGAATTGTTTTCAACTTCTGTTAAAGTGTTTTAAATTAATTCCCATTCTTCTCCGGTATTTTGACAGGCCTTCTGAAAAAAGCTTCATGCACACTTAATTTCATATTAGTGATCTAATAGATAATAAAATAAAAATACAGTACTATATATATATTGCTCAAATTACTAGAGATTTATTTTTATGATAAAAGCATATTTGTATAAAGTACTACAGTACTTCATTTATATCGAAAACACTTAGCTGATATTAAATGGATAAATTGCCATCTCTTGGTGTAATTTTCCATCATAATGTTTCCTTCATTTTCACCCTTTATTGTTGCATGTCGAGGTGTGTGCAATATTGTCAAGTTTAGAACCAAGCACTTTGCTTCATTTGTAAGCATTTTGGGAAACAATAAATTTATATAAATTAATGACTTGCGTATTTCTTAGTCCCTTGCCTCTCGTAGAATATTTGATTTAAATGCTATTATACTTTGATATATTTTCTTTTGTATGTATTAGGCGAAAATGCTTGAGAGGCAGCTAGTGTTGAAGTGTGAAGAGCATATTTGCGCTATTTTGACCACAGTTTGACATAATATGTATGTTTAATGGACAAGTTTGACATTATAGAATGTGTTTGATAAAAGTTTGAGATTATAGTATGTCTATTTGACACAGTTTCGACGTTATGCTGTCTCCATTTATAAGGAAATACATTGTACTAAAGGGTTGGATGACATGACATTTTTAATATAAAGTATAATTGCTTGGAAAATGTTTTAAATGGAGCTTGCTCATTTTTTATGATAGTTGTATTTAAATCCCGCGTCTAATGGGATGGCGACCGAGTGATAAACAATTATAAGATAGTTTAGTTTGGACGGTCTATTGACCCTTCACTTACGGGTCGATTGGGATTGAGCATCTATAGTGTTAAAATTCAGTTATCAGTCGTCCGTGTAGTAAGAACCGTCTGAGTTGTTATACGTGATTTCATTAATTAAACCTTGACGTAAATTTGGTTTTGGGTTTTCGTGTGTGTTATATTTGTTATTAATGGCTGGTCTAACCGGATATCTTCAAAAAATTAGGAAAACAAGTCGGTTTCGAATATGTAAGGTAAGGAAGGTGCAAACCCATCTTTTATGCTCCTGTTTATGATGGTCACAACCAATGTGTGAACAGCGATCGCTGGATCAGTATATATATTGGTTTTGTCTGATAAAATGATTATTTAAATTATACTAGCCTGACAATTAAAGGAAAAGACAAGGAGGATAATCATTCTATGGCAGGAAGTCTGTGAGGTTAGGAGCTAGCTAGCCTACTAGGTACCTATTACTAATTTTTCATTGCTGCTCTCCGTTTTCATTGTGATACGGTTAGCAGCGTTATCTTAGATACTAAATAAATGCTCACTAGTGAAAACAGAATTTAGACCCAGGGCCTTAGTTAATATTTACATTTATGGTCACAAATGGGCCGACTTGGCACAGGCGATGGGCCTAGTTGGTTACATTGAATGGGCCGAGTTGGACCTATACCAAATAACTGGATAGGATCGAGTAACCTAATGCCAGATTCCATCCATAATTAAAAGTCTACGATAGGCTAACTGTAGAATTTAACATATAGGGTAAAATATCGAATGCCTGGCCTCTATACTACCATAGCGCAACCACCTTCCGGAAAATCGGAAATTATGGCCTTAATTTGTGACTTTGGAGAAAAAACTTACTTCAAGAGGGCAGTATATAGGGGGTAACACCGCTGTGGATCAGCCTTATTCACTCGATATTTAATTGGTGAAACAAGTATACAATTACATCTTTGAGCATACCATTCAAAAGATTTTAGTTTCGTCAACATAATGTGATATATGAAAACGCCATATGAACTAAAATAAGCATGTGAGCTCTTCGTTAAATATGTTTTGAGGGCAGTTTTGAAATCCAATATGGCGGCCAAGCCACCATCTTTCCCAGCCTTCCCAGCACTGATTTGAACTATGTTAGCGTATATATGTAACGTTTATTGATCTTACTCAAGATTGTAGTTGTAATCAGCACAATAAAACAACATTTTGTTGCCTATATTAGTGAAAGTATGAAACTTCTTATTCCTGGAGTCATGGTTTGAACTGAAATTTATTTTTACCTTGTAATCGGTGGTTTTATCCTTTCTGCCATCACAACTGAAACTCCACAGTGCTTATTTGATTGTAGTTATACATGTTTTGGTCGTAATTCACTCAATATTACAATTGAACTTTGTTGCGGTTCCTGGTTCCTAAGCGCTCACTCCACAAACATAGTTGCGTCAATCGTCTAAATATTCAGAGTTGTACGTAAAAATTTTGAAAGCGTCATGGAGGTATGTGTGCACTGTGTAGAGCCAGACTTTCATTAACCTCTGTTTAATTTTAAAATATGACCTTAATTTCTAACTTTGGAGAAAATACTTACTTGGAAAGGAGAATAGAGGTCTCGAGCTCATGCTCTCACCACTAGCAACTCGTGACTGATGCCCATCTCCGGTGTTAGGACATGTTAAAGTACTTTTTTGGAGGGTGGCTTCACATGCAGTGGAAACTGGATCCGCTAGTCCAGTCGGTTGTTTCCCCTACTTCTAGAGGGCAGTATATATTACTATTCTGCGGTATGCTAGACTATGCCAGTTGACGTTTTTCTTTACAGTTTTAGCTCCTGAACAAGAATTTAAAGTAATATTTTTTCGGCTGGCTGTCATTAACTTGTAATTTACCTTTGAACTCTATCTTACGGTAAGGGGGACCAATGGGAATGCAGGGTTTTGGGTGGGGTAAAACACTTGGGGGAAGGTCTTGCCATGTTATTGTGTTACTTCCTCTTATTTATGACATTTAAAAGGCGAAATACAAGCTGAAATAAGCGATAAAAAACAAAATGATAATGGAGCCGTTACATAGGCAAAAGCCCCTTAGTACTATTTGTCCAAACACCTACTCCTAAGTGAGGCAAAGGAGGGTGTTTTTTTCGGGGGGTAGTACATGTATTTAGCCAATCATGTTGAAATATTGAACCTACATTACCATGGGTTTTTGGGGTAATTCAGGCACCAAGTTACATGTACTATTTTCAATGTTTGTTTTATAGCCTTGTTGTATTATTTAAAGCTTTTATTCCTATTCCGTTTCTCATGATATTTGATTAATGTGTGCAATGACGTGTGCTCACTTCATAATTTCTCCAGATATAGCTTAGGATATTGCCTTACAATTGAGGGCAGGCCCCTGGAGAATTCCTACAGGGTGGGACTAGAAGACGGTTTTAGGTCGCTTCAATACCTTTCTCTTGCTTACGTCAGGTTGGACGTTGGTAAGGACGTTGTCTGGGGCTATTTCTTACGTGATTTATACATCATTTGTCTTATTTACATTTCATCAATTTACAACGCATTAACCAACCATTACTTTAACGTTTTCCATTATTTTTGTTTCATATGAATTGTATAATATTCATATTATATTGTATTATTCCTATTTACAAATATTTAAATTTGGGAGTTAGGAGTTTTGGGAATTATGATCACCTTAATTTTATGCTCTTTTTAAAGGGGCTGGTTCACCACTGGCATTAGGTTAGTATGCTGACCTATATGTTAGTCTTCTTAAATTAGTATCCTAACCTATATGTTAGTCTTCCTTTAAAAGTTTGTTTTTCTTTAAGGGGGCTTACGGGGATGGAAGCCCCCCCCCTCCCCCGGTCAGGTCTAGGTAATACTTTGTTCTAGGTTATGTTAGGTTACATTGGTTAGGTTAGTATGCTAACCTGTATGTCAGTCCTTTAAAAGTTTTTTTTTCTTTAAGGGGGTATGGGGGCTCCGCCCCCCTGATTAGGTAACACGTTCTACTAGGTTAGGTTAGGTTTGTGTGCTACCCTATATGTTAGACTTCCTTTAAGTGTGCCTTTCTATAAGGGGGAACCCACCCGCCCTGGTCAGGTAATATGTTCTACTAGGTTAGGTTAGGTTCCTTAGGTTAGTATGCTAACCTATATGTTAGGCTTTTTTAAATCTATATGTTAGGCTTCCTTTAAATTTGCCTTTTGTACATTTGAAGAAATTCAAACAAACACTGCAAGACTCAACTCTCAGTACATTTCCAGCGCTAGATATCAGATTATGTTAAAAAAATCGTAAGACTATTAGGTCATTATTTCACCATAAGGATGGGCTTCCTGCCTTGATGTGGTCTCTAGTGGTTTATTGTTTCACTTGCCCAAAATGTAAAATTGGGAAATATATCGGAGCCACTAAGAGATTACTCAAAGTCAAAGTCAGAGCTGATTCTCATCTTGGAGTTAGTCACCAGATTGGATGTCAATTAAAAATTAAGGAGTTTTCTAATATAAAAGACCACTGTAAGAAATGCAAGACATCATTCTCTTATGAAGATTTTAATGTTATCGCCCAAGCACCCAATGACCACTCTCTCTCCATCCTGGAATTGTTAACTATAAAGCAGAATCAGGGCATACTGTGGCAGTACATGTTCCACCCACTTGTTGTTCGTTGCTCGGTCAAAGTTTAAGACTAACAGCTTGCATCAACGATTTTTTTTTATGTCCCTTTCTGCGTTTTACGAGTCTCATATTGCAAACATTCTGGTTTGTGTTTCTCTTCTACTTCTCTTTCGCCTTCATCTACCAAAACTCTACTAGTAGATTTTCCTAGTTAATATATTTCCTACATAACTAATCTTCTACCTTACATAATTACTCGGCCACGCTTGTTAATAACTAACACTCTGACAATACATATGAAAGCTAGTATGGTGATTGCTAACAAAACAACATTAACCATTGACATGATGGGTGAAATCTCAGTCTTGTACACATGGATAAAATGGTTAACTTCTTCAAGTTTGCTGAATGACTCTAACTCAAGTTTAGACAATTTGAAATTCTTGACATTTTCAAAATGATTTATGTGGCTGGATAAATTCAATGTATAGGTAGCAAAAATGGTAGGTTTGTAGTAAAAATAATTAAAAATAACTACTTCACAAGATGTAACAAATGATTTGATGTTATTAAACATTATTTGTGATTGATTATTTTTGCAAGTGACTTTAGCTGTTGTTTGATTTTGTGAAAACACCACTAACTCATCATACAGTATTTGAGCCTTGAAATCATGATTGTAAGGGACATACTCACAGTTATTTTCACCATTTCTGTCAATAATTAATCATCTATGCAATACAACTTGTTAAGTGGCTCATAAAAACTCTGTATATTACAAATATACTCGTTTGCTTCAAGCATGATACAATCATCAGAATCTTTGTTACTTTGTTGTACTAAAAGGAGGGAATTCTGTTGCAATGCAAAATGTATCATGTCCTGGTTCAAATCAATTGACTTTTTATTTACTAACATTGGGAAAGGGTAAATTGATATCAAATTATTAACCTCATTATTATTAAATGGTATAACTAAAACAATGTGATCAGAAACCATCTCAACTGTTATGAAACTATAATAAGTAAGGACATTGTGCACAAGCGGGTTGAAGCTACTCTGGTAACAAAGTCCTTCATTTTATTGATCAACATTTGGTTTTTGTTAGCCACACCAATTACCTTGTTCATAATGGTACCTCATTCAGCTGCCCACATTTCTAACTTTTCTATTTTAGCTCTACCTTTATCTACATCAGTATCAGTGGCCACACTAAACAAAGTGTTTAATGCTGTACCTATAAATGGAAGGAGTGAACGCTTTCTAATTCTCTTAAGTAGAACCTGGCTGATATCATTTCTGAGTTTCATTAACAAAACTGCGTCGGTACCATTTTTGTTACTATCTATGACACTTTCAAGTTCATTAAGTAGTTCCCATAATTATTCCTGTTGCCGATCCACTGTTGTTATGTTAATCTTTACCACTGCAATATCGTGTATCATCTTTACCTGACCGTGATCCTTTAAGATTGCTCCCTTCCTGATTTGCAAGAGGGAGATGCAGATATGACTCACCATGAGCCATAGTGAAATCCATTTCCTGCAAAAGTACATTCTAAGCAGTAAACCTTATACAACAATGTTATAGACCGTTGCACATGGTCCTATCTTTTCCTTAAATTGTATCTCGGAGTCACTAATGCTGATGAAGTATGGGAAGCATTTACGTTAATGTTTTCTTCACTACTTGACTCCTTTAAATCTTTAAATTCTTTTAAATGTTCTTCTGACCAAATGTCGGAATGTACTACTTTAATATGGTTCCAATGTGCAACAGTTTCATTTAAAGTTGATTCATGCATTAGCTTAAATTTATTTAACTTTAACCTTTCTATTACTCTATTTAGACCTTGGAATTTAGGACTCGCTTTAACATTAGGTCCTTCAATTCTATGGTTAAGCACATATACCTGTTGCCCTATTTTTAAATCTGGAACTGTTGATTTCTGATTGTAATACTTACTGGTCTTTTGATGTAACTCCTTTAATCGAGCCCTTGTATATTTAATTGCCTCGAAAGTCCTTCTCGTCTTTCATGCAACAAAGTCTTCGTAATTATAAGTATGTCTGGGTGAGCTGCATCGTCTAAAAGGTTATTTGGCATTCTTTTCTGATAGCCATATAACAAAAAGAGTGGGGTTTCTCCAACAGATTCATTTACAGTGTTATTAATGGTAAACTGTGCTTCTTCAAGCAAGAGTCAAGTCCCAATCTTCAGTCTGTGGAGTCATCAAAGTTTTCAGTACATCCTTTATCTTACGATTTGTTCTCTCAACTGCTCCATTAGAGCTTGGTTTATAAGCTGTAATCTGACACTTTTTAATTTCATAAAACTCACACAATTTCTTTAAACTGTCACGAGTAAATCTGCCTGCATTATTGAATAATAGTGCTTGAGGACATGAATGTCTAGTAATTATTCTAGATTTCAGAGCTTCTGCTAAAGTGGTTGCTTCTCTATTTCTCACTGGAATTATCTCAACACATCTAGTCAAATAATCTAAGAAAACTAATTTCTGACGGTTACCTATAGTCGTGTTTGGAAATGGATCTACAAAATCCATTGAAACTACTTGAAATGGAGTTAATTCTGATGGATATTTCTCAAGAGGGGCCTTTACATTTACGTTACCCATGTGTACGTTACAGATATGACAATTCTCAACAAATCTCCTAGCAATTCCATTTAAATTTGGCCAAAAATAGTTTCTAGTGACCGTTCTACTGGTTTTCTTTATTCCAGGATGTCCTGACAACTTGTAAGAGTGTGTTAGTTCTAAAACTTCTTGGGTTAGTGTGTTAGGTACATACAAACGTGAACAAGCATTCGGTTCTTCTGATGTTTTATATAGAATTCCATTGATTAACTGAAATTCAGACTGATCATCCTCATTTTGCATTAAGTTACCCATTATTTTTCTAATGTTAGCATCCCTTTGTTGTTCGATCTGAAATTTCCAAATCTAGATCTATGATCTGACAACTAAAGCAGAAGGTATTAGTTGTGATTTGTTTCTCAGTCTCTTCTTGCGATCTTGACAATGCATTTGCTATAGTGATATAGCTACCTGGGATACATCTAAACTCTGGGACAAATTCGAAGACACATATAAATAATCAGTTAAATTTCATATTATTTGTGAAAGCTCTTTTCTTAAATAGATCGCAAATAGGTTTGTGATCTGTAAGCACATTGACTTTACGTCCTAGCAAAATATGCCTAAACTTTCTTAATCCCCAATATAGAGCTAAGCACTCCCGCTCGGTAGTGCTATAATTTCTTTCTGCAGCATTCAATACTCTACTTGCATAATATACTGTTCTCATTTTTGTTTTCCCCTTTTGCAGTAATACTGCACCTACACCTGTACTGGAAGCATCGCAGGCTAAGTAAAATTCTTTAGAAAAATCTGTGTAAACTAAAATTGGATTTCTTGTCATAATTTCTTTGAGTGTTTGAAAAGCCCTTTCATGTTTTACCTTCCATTCATAAGATACATCCTTCTAAGTTGAATCTGTTAAAGGTTTGGCTATAGTAGCAAATCCCTTAATAAATGGTCTGTAATAACCTACCATTCCAAAGAATCTTCTCAAGGCTTTCAAGTTACTCGGAGCTGGATATGCTACAATTGCTTTATTTTACCTTCCTGCATACGCAGTCCATTTTCACTAATGACATGTCCTAAGTACTCTAATGATCTCATCATGAATTGACATTTCTTAAATTTTATCTTTAATCCTGCGCTCCTCAGTCTTTCTAACACTATTTCTATAGTCTTAAAGTGACTATCCTAGTCCTTACTAGAAATGACTACATCATCTAAATACACTGAAACATCCTCTATATCCCCCAAGATCTGGAGCATCAACCGAGTAAAGGTTAATGGGGCTGATGTAAGACCAAAGGGCAAAACTTCAAACTGTAAATGTTCCTTATGAGTACTAAAAGCTGTCAAAGGCTTGGACTCTTCTTCTAAGGGTACCTGCCAATATCCAATGAGCAAGTCTAATGACGTAAATATTTTTGCCCCACCTAATTGAGCTAGCATATCATTTATGACAGGCATTGACGTTTTATCTGGGATGGTTTGTGAATTTAATTTCCGATAATCTATTACCATTCTCCAACTGTTCTCTTTCTTTGGAACTAACAAGAGAGGTGAGTTACATAGTGATTTAGAAGGGACGACTACTCCATCATTCTTCATTTCTTCAATTAACTGATCTATTATCGGTCTTTGACTAAATTGGCAACTTATAGTTAGGTATATAGAATGGCTTAGTTCCATCTTGCATTAAAATCTTATGATGCAAAGTATTTGTTCTTCCTAACTTATCTCCTTCTAAAGCAATGACATTTCTATACCTCTCCAATATTTGTAGTAATTTATTTCTTTTCTGAGGAAAGTCTGTTTTATTTACTTCTTTATCTAAAAATGAACTTTGTTCTGTGCAAGAGAAGAATGCTTTCTCACCTAGTGTTAGTAAAGGATTATTCACTAGAATTCCTGTACAAAACTCTATACCAGACCTTAGTAATAGTCTTTTGTCTGAGGAATTCTGGACGTACGTCTCGCAATTAGTACCATTCATGTGAACTAGGGAATTGTCCATCCTAACAAAGTCAGGTAAGTCTTCATTAGTTAGCATTACATCTGTTTCATGCAAGTCCTCGTCTGTTTTAGCTCTAAGACAAACCTTGGTTAGGCATTGTTGGTACAAAACTTCTTCTCTGTTAAGCATAAATCTGACAGTATGGTCATCTGCAGTACCAATTTATTATATTTCTTCCTCATCTGAACTCATCCAATAGTATTGTTAAATTTAATTCAGTCTTATTTATTTTTCCCAATAACAGGACCTCATTGATATATTTTTCTTCCTTCATCCATTATGAGATATGTCCAATCAATTTTTGATTCATCCTCATCTATTATTGAATGCTCATAATCAATCTGTGATTCATCTTCATAAATTTGTTCACATGCAATAATTTGTTCAGAGCTCTGAGTATCAAGGCTTGCATTATTAAAGTTATTTATTTGTGCACAATCTATCATAGGATTATTCCTGACTAATAAAATTTCTTCAAAAATGGTATCTCTACTATTTATTTCACTATTATCCATTGATTGATCAGATTTATGCAAGACTTTCCTTCTTGTAGCTGAAAACACACATTTTCTCTATTTCTGCGTTGTGAATTGATTTTATTTTCTCCACAATCTATCATTATTCTACATCTCCTCATAGCTTTATATGAAAACAGAGCTTGAGTAGGATCAAATCTTTCCTCTTTTACTACAAACACTTCCTTAAAAGTTTTGTCTAAAATCTCTATGTCCAGTGTGACATTACCCAAAGCGTTTATCTGTTTTCCTGCTATTCCTCTAATAATTCTACCAGGACCTTGTATTTCTGAATCTGCAAAGC
The DNA here is from genome assembly GCF_015104395.2 of Macrobrachium nipponense. NCBI lineage: Eukaryota > Metazoa > Arthropoda > Malacostraca > Decapoda > Palaemonidae > Macrobrachium > Macrobrachium nipponense. The sequence continues at coordinate 197,735,666 of NC_087200.1, read as the reverse complement.
CTAAATGTCTTATTAATGTTTGTTTATCTATAATATTTACTGTACTGCTTGTATCTAAATATATTGAGCATTGTTTACCATTTATTCTTGTTTGGATGATAGGTAAATCTTCTTGGCATATTTCACTATCCTTTACTGAAAATACTATCTCCCTATTTTCTTCAAAAGGCAACTTGAATGTATCTTCCGTATGTACAGTGATTATTTCATTCTCATTCTCAATTGGTAAGGAGGCTTTCTTTTGTACTACCCCTTTCTGTAATTGTCACTGCGTCTGATTATTATTTTAGGGTGTACTTATTTGAGCATTATTGTTTGTATGATTGTTACTAAACAAACATTTCTGTGTTAGGTGACCTGTTCTATTACAATTGGAACAATATCTTGGTCACCTACAATGTTGAGTTGCATGGTTGGAATAACCACAATTGGCACAATTTTGTTCTTGTCTATTATTTTGTTTTATTATCTCCTGGACTCTGACTATGGGTTGGCCCGTTTGAACTTTGAGTCTGATGACCATTGTTTGGATTTCCCCTGGGCTGTCGAGGCCTATATCTACTATTTCTGTTTGCTTGAAAAAATCTACCGTTGCTGTGCTTATGATTATTCCTAGGATCTTGTTTCCCCTGTTGTCTATGGTTGAAATTTCTAGAGCTGTCTGGAACATTATCTGTCCTTCTCTGAAAATTATTCCAATTTCTACCCTTGTTTCCATTATTTACAAAAATGTTATTGTCATGATACAATAAAGTTTTATGCATACTTACCTGGCAGATATATACGGTGTATGGCCCACCTGACCTCCCCTCAGGAGACAGGTGGAAGAGAAAATCTGTCTTAGAAAACGGGAATGATTCCTATTCCCGCCACCAGCGGCGGGGCGGTAGATCACCTGACCTACCTGTAGAGTGTGCCGCGAAATTCGAATTTCTATCGGGGACGACGGAGTCTATAGCTAAGTATATATCTGCCAGGTAAGTATGCATAAAACTTTATTGTATCATGACAATAACATTTTTATGCATTCAACTTACCTGTCAGATATATACTTAGCTGATTGGCACCTTTGGCGGAGGGTAAGAGACAGCTAATCTACTGAAATAGACAGGAAACAACATATGTTGTAGGTAATAAAATTAAAAACCTTGATTCCTACCTGTGTTAGCGAAAGACTTCATGGCTACTGCCTAGGAGCCCGTATCGCTTCAAGAGCCTCAGCGAGGTAGTGACCTCATGCTAAGAGTTCTTGATGGTCTGTTACAGGGGTCTTACCCACTTTCGCTTCAGAACCTTAGGATCTTTGTCAATGGGGTCCTATCCACTTACATGACAAAACACCTTGCCTATTGGCATGATCATAGAGCACGACACTAATCCCGATCACCTGATCCTCATTGGGGTTAGTACTAAGATTGAAAGGAGTCATCCCCGAACATCCTTTCAAGCAACCCACAACTCAACAACAATATTAAAACTAATTATTAAAAATATTAAAAACAAATTTAAGGATCAGCGTCTGCTCCATTTCCCAGCATAGTATCCGCTGATACATAAGGTCCAAGAGCGAAACATTTATCGTATGTTATTCTAACATCCTTTAAAATAGTGGGATGCAAATACTGAATTGCACCTCCAATAAGTTGCTGCTAAAATGTTTCTCATGGACATATTCTTCGTAAAAGAAAGGGAAGTTGCCACAGCCCGGACTTCGTGAGCTTTCACTCTCAGCAGCTTTAAAGAGTTCTCTTGGCAATTCCTATGAGCTTCGGTAATTACATTTCTGACAAAGAATGCCAGTGCGTTCTTTGACATAGGTCTTGGGGTTTCTTACCGAACACCAAAGACCTTGTCGACATCCCTGAAGCTGTGTCTTCTTTTCTAAATAAAATTTTAAGGTCCTGACTGGGCAAAGGGACCGATCCCAACTCTCTTCCATACCAGAGAAGAGAGTCCCTTGACTTCGAAACTTCTAGGCCAAGGTTTAGAAGGGTTTCTCATTCTTTGCTAGGAAAAGATCCTGGAAAGAAATGACAGCCGAGTCTTTTCTAAATCCCACCCGAGAGTCCAAAGCATGCAATTCACTGATCCTCTTAGCAGTTGCGAGAGCCAACAGGAATATGCATTTGCTAGTAAGATCTCTGAATGAGATTTTATCTATAGGTTCGAACCTGTCCGACATCAAGAACTTTAGGACAACGTCCAGGTTCCAACTCGGGGGAATCGACGATCTCAATTTCTTAGTCTCGAAAGACCTGATGAGATCATGAAGATCCTTATTATTCTCGAGATTCAGCCCTCTGTTTCTAAAAACAGCTGAGAGCATGCTCCTATATCCCTTGATAGTTGATACGGCCAATTTGGATTCTTCTCTTAAGAGGAGAAAATCCGCGATTTCGGTTACAGAGGTATTGGAAGAGGACAGCTTCTTCGACCTACACCATCTACGGAAAACTTCCCACTTCGATTGGTAGACCCGCAGGGTAGAGGCTCTGCGGGCTCTAGCAATTGAAGTTGCCACTTTCTTTGAAAAGCCTCTCGCTCTGACCAGTCTTTCGATAGTCGAAAGGCAGTCAGGGAGAGACTTTGGATGTTTTTGTGGAACCTCTCGAAGTGGGGTTGTCTGAGCAGATCTGTCCTGTCTGGTAGAGATCTGGGGAAGTCCACCGTCCATTCCAGTACCTCTGTGAACCAGATTCGGGAAGGCCAAAAGGGAGCAATTAGAGTCATTCTCATTCCTCCGATGCCACAAATTTCCTACTACTTCCCCCAGCAATTTGAATGGGGGAAAGGCGTATGCATCTATGCCTGACCAATCCATGAGGAAGGCATCGATCGCTGTGGCTCTGGGATCTTCTTCTAGTGAGCAGAAGTTGTCTATTTTCCTGGAGAGGAACGTGGCAAACAGGTCGATCTGGGGTCTCCTCAGAGTGACGCCATATTTGTCTGCAGACTCCTGAGTGGAGCATCCACTCTGTCGGGAGAACCTGGTTCTTTCTGCTCAACCTGTCTGCCCTTAGGTTTTTTACTCCTTGGAGCAAACTTGTACGCAGAATAATGCCCCGTTCCTCTGTCCAGGTTAATAGAGCTCTCGCTATTTCGTTCAGAGAGAAAGAGTGAGTGCCCCCTTGATTCCGGATGTAAGCCAGAGCTGTGGTGTTTCGGAATTGGACTTGAACTACCACCCCTCTGACTTCCGCTTCGAAGTATTCCAGGGCTAGATGAATTGCCAGGAGTTCCTTCGCATTGATGTGCAGAGTAGTTTGTTGTCTGGTCCAAATACCTGCTGCTTCCTTTGGGACCCAGTGTTGCTCCCCAACCTGTTTCCGAGGCATCGGAAAACAACACTCGGTGAGGGTTCCGAATCAAGAGGGACACCCCTTCGTTCCTTGTTAATGGGGTTAACCACCACTTTAGGTCGGATTTTATCCCCTGTTGGATGGGAAAAACGTCTGACAAGTCTCCTGTCTTTTGACTCCACATCCTCTTTAGATAAAATTGCAGAGGTCTGAGATTTAATCTTCCCAGGGAAATGAACTGCTCTAACGAGGAAAGGGTGCCCAGCAGACTGAGCCATTCCCTCGCCGAGGTCCGTTCTTTCCCTAAGAAGTTCGAGATCTTTTCTAAGCCTCGAGTAATTCTGTCTTGAGATGGAAACGCCCGAAAACCCCGAGAATCCATCTGTATCCCCAGATAGACTATGTTCTGTCTGGGGATCAATTGTGATTTCTCGAGGTTCACGAGCAGTCCCAGAGATTTTGTCAAGTTCAAAGTCTTCTCCAAGTCCTTCAAGCACTGAATTTTCGATTTTGCTCTTATTAGCCAATCGTCCAGATAAAGGGATATATTTATCCCCTCTAGATGTAGCCATCTCGCAACATTCATCATTAGCCTCGTGAACACTTGAGGGGCCGTTGAAAGGCCGAAGCATAGGGCTCTGAATTGGTATACTTTCCCCTGCATCATGAATCGGAGATATTTCTTCGATGATGGATGCAGGGGGACATGAAAGTATGCATCTTGTAGATCTAAGGAGACCATCCAATCTCCTGGACGAAGAGCCGCAAGAACCGATTTTGATGTTTCCATAGAGAACTTTGTGTTCTCCACAAATCGGTTCAATGCGCTCACATCCAGGACCGGTCTCCACCCTCCCAAGGATTTCGGAACCAGAAAAAGACGGTTGTAGAATCCTCGGGAATGCGGATCCCGAACCACTTCAATGGCCTCCTTTTGCAACATCTGTTCTACCAGTTGCAATAATGCTTCTTTCTTGGCAGGGTCCCTGTATTGGGCTGACAGTTTCCTCGGGTTCGTAGTCAAGGGAGGTCTGTCTCGAAAGGGGATCATATATCCCTTTGTTACCACGGAAAGGGACCAAATTTTTGCCTGTCTCCGAGCCCATTCTTCGGAAAATTTCCGAAGTCTGGCTCCTACCGGTGCTTGAAGGACTGTTGTCTCATTTCGCTCTCTTGATAGGTCTGAAGGAAGACCTACCTCTCTTCTGCACTCCTCTCTTCTTAAAAGAGGGTCTGGCCGAGGTACTCCCTCGAAAGGGCTGTTGAGGAGCCCGAGTCTCTCTCTTAATAGGACCCGAAGTCCCTCGATTTCTTTGCAGATTGGGCCAAGAGATCTTGTGTGGCCTTTTCTGTCAAAGAATGAGAAATATCTTTTACTAGATTTGAAGGAAACAATTGGTCCGACAGAGGAGCATACAGAAGAGATGACCTCTGAGTAGGAGTAACTGCTTTCGTCAGAAAAGAGCTAAATAAGACTCTCTTCTTCAGAATACCAGTTCTAAACAGAGAGGCCACCTCTCCTGATCCATCCTGAACCGCCTTGTCCATACAGGAAAGAACACTATGAAGGACTTCTGGACTAAGAGATTCCTTCTCTTGTGTCTTTTTGGCAACACCCCAAGGGACCAGTCTAAGAAGTTAAAAACTTCTAAGACATTAAACAATCCCTTGAGGAGATGGTCCATCTCAGAAGTCCCCCATGTGATCTTTGCTGATGACAAGGCTTGTCTCCTAGACGAATCTACCAGATTCGAAAAATCTGCTTCGGCAGTGGACGGGAGAGCTAGACCCCGTGGTTTGCCCGTCTCGTACCAAAATTCCCTTCTTTCCGATAGTCTGGAAGGAGGGCAGGTAAAGACTGTCTTCCCCGCCTTCTCCTTGGATTCCAACCAATTTCCTACGAATCGGAGAGCCTTGTTCATGGAAATGGTTGGCTTCATTTTAATAAAAGATGATTGTTTCGGGACCTTCGTGCTTGTAAATAAGGACCTTGGAGAAGGAGGAGCAGTCGGGCTTAAAGAGTCCCCAAACTCTTGAAGTAAGAGGGCTGCCAGCGTCTTGTAATCTGACAAACCCGGAGCCGAGTGATCTTCAGAGTCCGAAATCTCTTCCAAATCCAATTCCGAAGAGGATTGTTTATTTCCAGCAGGAGACTGGCCTCTTGCAACATCCACCCCACTCTCGCAAGAACGACGACCGCCTGTGCGATAACTTGCGTCCCTACGAGAGATAGGTTGATCCTGCAAAACGACCTTATCCTTCTCCTGGCAAGAGCGATGGCCGCTTGTGCGACACCTTTCTCTCCTGTCAGACGAAGGATGTCCTCTCCTATCGCTTTCTCCGGAACCACCTATGTCTTGACAAGGAATACGGCCGCTTGTGCGACAACTAGAGTCCTTGTCAGGTAAAGGTTTATCCTTCCGAAAGCTAAACAAATCCTCTTGGCTTAATTGTCTTTTGGAAGAAGTCCGTCTCTTATTTGTCACTTGTGGCTCATTGCGCCGGGTTGGCGCTCGTGATTCCTTGCGCCAAGTGGCGAAACTTCTGGCGCATTTTCGGCAGGGGTGGCGCTTCTGGCGCTTTTTGGCGGCATCTGGCGCTTTCGGAGGGTGGCGCTTCTGGCGGCGATCTGGCGCATTTCGGCGTGGGTCGCGCTTTCTGCGCATCTGGCGCTTCTGGCGCTTCTGGCGCCATATGGCGCATCTGGCGCTCTGGGCTTTCTTTGGCTGGACTACTTGGCCGTCGTATGGAGTCTCAAACGCATCTGGCGCATCTGGCGCATTGCGCCAGGTTGGCGTTTTTGGCGCATTCTTCATACTCTTCTGAGTATAAGCCGAAACTTCCGTTTCTTCTTTCCTTCCCTTCGTCTTCTTTATAGGAAGGAAAGAGTCCTTTCTCCTGGGAGTTTCCTTAGTAAAAACTCCTACTAAGGCCGAAAGTTGCTCCTGCACATTTAGGATAATTTTTGCAGCCGCATTCTCTTTTTCCTTCCCTGATTCAGGTGAGGGATGTCTAGAAGCAGAAGGAAACTCCGATTTCCGTTTAGGAACCAATCTCCTTTTCTTCTTCTCACAAGGTGATAGATCGGAGAAAAGCTCAGGGCTTGAATCCAAAGTTGGAGCCTTCCAACTTCTCTTTAAGGGGCGTGACAGTTCATCAGAACTCCATCCCCTTACATTCGGTGAAGAATCTGACAAAGAAAAACACTTCTTTAGGATGCTTTTTCGATAGCGATCCTTGGCAGTTCGGGTCGTCACAGAATCTGCCGAGGGGACGCCTGATCGGTGGGGATTCTCCATAACCTCCGTAAGGCTTTTGACATTCCTTCTCCTCTGGGCCTGTGAGCTTGGAAGAGGTCTAGGCCTGGGAGCGAGATGAAGCCGATCAGACGCACCCTCCACTGCACTAGGGACACTTAATTCACTATCACTGTGCTTACCTTTCAACGTCAGCATTTGACGTTCCATCCTTTGTAGCGCAGCTTTAAGATCTGCAATTTCCGTTGCCGGATTTGCAGTCTTAGTACTAGAGGAAGAAGATAGAGGTTTAGGGTTAGGTGTTAATTTAATAGGCTCGTTAGAGCGAGACCTACTTACGCTTCTGGAGGAAGCCTTCCTAGCCCTATCCATATCTAATTTCCTTAAATATGAATTTAAATTCTTCCATTCTTCCTCATTCATATTTACACATTCATCACAGGTGTTAGAAATTGAACATTCATTCCTTCTACACCCCTTACAAACTGTGTGAGGGTCTACCGAAGCTTTCGGTAGCCTCACCATGCATCCCTCATTTACACACTGTCTTCTAACTGTAAAGCTAGAATCCGACATCATGAGAAATATCCAAAACCAAGTCCAAAAAACAGTCCACGAAAGAGTATGTCAAACCAAAGATCCAATACGTCACCAAAATAACCGGCTTAGAAGATCAATAGCGATGAAAACACACGAAAATCAAATCAGGAGTAACAACAACAATGTTGCTGTCACGGCCGATAGAGAAAATCTGTCTTAGAAAACGGGAATGATTCCTATTCCCGCCACCAGCGGCGGGGCGGTAGATCACCTGACCTACCTGTAGAGTGTGCCGCGAAATTCGAATTTCTATCGGGGACGACGGAGTCTATAGCTAAGTATATATCTGACAGGTAAGTTGAATGCATAAAACCTGTAAATTCCTTTGTTAGATTCAGTTTTCTTTTTCGCAATTCCCTTTGCATGAACTTTAAAGCTACGAGACTATCACTCTTGGGATTAGGTTCTTGATTCTTAAAAACTTTTATCTTCCTCCCCGATAGCTTCATATACTGTACCATAGGCAGTGTAGTTTAATACCTATCTTAAACTCACTAAATCTGCTACATCATCAGTAAAATGATTGCAATTGCCAATATATACTCATGTTCTCTTTAAATCATTAGTTAAGTTATGGATGGCATCTTCTACATCAGTATGGAGGTTTGCTATACTATTACCATCATACTTCTGGTGTAAACACTTACTGAGGTTGTACCATCGATCTTGCTGAGTGATAGGCTCCCAAATTTCAAAACACACTTTCTTAAATTCTGTAAAAGTTTTGATTTCCTTGAACCTGAATGAATTTAGGGTCCGATGAGGGTCTCCCTTCTCTGAACTAACAGAGTAAAGCTTCATCTATTTTCTTGTGCTCATCGGTAATTCCAACGGATGAAATTCGGCTTTCGGTGTCGGCTATCCACTGCGACACCGAGTATGATTCTAATTTATTCTTCTCTGGATGACCCTTTTCTACATTACCGCAAAAGCGTATAGCCTGTGTTATTACAGCAGCCTGTGCCATTCTAGAATACCTAAGTATTAGTAATTGTTTAGTACTGTTATTATGGCTAGAAACAATCACACTAGTCATGTTTATATTCAATACTGTCGAAAACGGTACTCTGTGTGGACTCTCACTACGTGATCGTCGTGGGGGAAAATTTGTCTGACTACTCAGTCTCGATAGTCGGTCAGGGGTTGGGCGTAGACTATAATGGTCCGAGTTTGGAGTTCTGCTACGTTGCAACCTGGTTATAATTTCATTAAAATTTCTATTCGTTTCATACTACAGCAGGACTAAGATACAATTTTGAAAATATATTCATTGTTGTACTTATATTATCTTCACGTTGGCAGAAGTCTTATCATACTATGTAGTCCCTATCTTGCCTATATAATTTTCTTATATGATTACATCTAATGTTTTCTTCCTTCAATCTGGAAAAACATTAACATTAGTACATGCCGTTATTCTTTATTCACACCATTGCACTTTGCGAATCATTCAGAAACTGAAATAAAATATCTTTATAGTTCTAGATCACACAACAACAAAGGAAGAAAAAAAATTATTTTCTTTTACAAAATTACAGCAAAAAAATATCAAAAGATGATTATGATAAAACTATCTTTAGAAAAATATTACTATTATCATTAAGCAGTGCGGTGTGAGAAAATTCTATTTTAATTTATCATCAGACGTTAATCTATTAGGATACTTCAAACTTACTCTTCTTTCTTTGATTTCTGGTTGCGTCGAACACTTCCGTGCTGCCTTGTAAATTTTTCGCTGCCGTCACCACCGTTCTCTTTCGTGATGACTGTTGGCGCTGTTGGTGAATTGGCGCTATCTCTACTGTAACGATGGTTAGCGCTCTTATGTTGATTGAAGAATTCAGTCAATGGTTTGTTATAAAGCTCTGCTGTGCTGAATTTGAAGATCCTGTTTTTCCGCTAATATGAACAGTCTAGTTGGCTTGGGGATTGCGTAATTCTGCAACACTACACCATTACGGACATCCACTAATCTTCGTAGCTTCTCACTGCATTTCGCCGCTGGGAGAAAGAAGTAGGTTATTTCCATTTGATGAATTTTTGTTCACCCTTTTCTCTGTTATGAAGTTGTTGAGTCTAGGTGGGTGCCCAGTCTAGGAGATATAGTTCATTATGCTTCAATGAATTTCCCTTTTCTTCGTCCTTCGTCCTTCGAGTTATTGAACTCGGTGATTCTTTTCTTCAATTGTAGAATGTTTGTGCCTTCGAAATTTTGTTGTTTGTTGGTTCCATTGTTGTAGCGCTAATCACTATGCTCTCCGCTTTCCAGCAATAAGTCAATTATTATGTCTGTCGGTAGGTATTATATTTTCTCCGCCTTTTACATCTCCACTGTATCGGTGTGTGTATGTGTGGTTACTCACTATACGCGTTGGTCTTTTGCACTTAGAGTCCCATATTCGCTACCACAATTTTTATGTTACGAAGTTTTTCGTTCCCTTTTATTTTAGGTTATTATTTGTTATATGTTATATGGTGGTACTCTTTATCTACACAGCGTTGAGTTTCTATCTCTATTAAGAACTTATCATATAACATATTTCTAATACTTCTCTATTCTTCTGGACTACTGTTTCTGCATACTTGACAATTCTCGATCTTCTCGGTTGGTCTCTCAGGAGGCAAATCACGTAGAGAAAATATATGAGTTCGGTTTCCTTTAGAAATTTGGGCAAGTTAAACACTTTTTTTGGTTTTAATTATTATTGTAACACACACGATCTCACTTTCCTATCACACAAGTCTTAATGACACAGGATAAACGGAGTTTAAACTGACACGAAGTTATGTGTCCAGAAGTGAGTAGTTAACTGATTCTTTCCATCGTTCCAATTAAACTATCGACCAATTTCAGATTTCTGGCCCGCCTCTTCTTCTTCTGGATTCCTTTTAAGACCACCCTAATTCTTCATTAGTGGGTAAACTTTAACGCCTACCACTTCCGGCAATGACATCTAACAAATCATGGTGTATGCTGTGAGCAGTCGTAAGCTACTTCCACCCACTTGTTATTCATTGCTCCCGGGTCTCAGTTTACGTCTTAACAGTTTACATCATCGATTTTTGTTATGTCTCACTCAGTCCCTTTTCTGCGTTTTACGAGTGTCATATCGCAAGCATCTTGGTTTACGTTTCTCTTCTACTTCTCTTTCGCCTTTATCTACTAAAAACTCTACTAGTAGAGTTTCCTAGCTAATATATTTCCTACATAACTAATCTTACCAGACTTGTGATCAACATATATACTTTCTGTATAATATATTTATATATATATAATATATATAAATATTATAATATATAGATATATATATATATATATATATATATATAATAAAGTCTAATGCAGGTATATCACATACATCCATTCAGGAAATCACAGACAACCACATCAGAAGAAACATTTATTTGAGACGTTTCGCACATACAATGTGCATCTTCAGTCTGTTGAGATAAAAACAAATACATATTAACATTAAATAAGAGCAGGATTCTTAATATAGTAAAAAAAATACAAGACTAAAATTAACTTAAAATTGACAGAAAGGACTAAAAATTGACAAGTACAACGAAAAAGTAAAAAGTACAAATAAAAAAACAAATACTAATCACAACCAACCGTTAGTTGAGAAGGAAGGAGGTAGAATAACTAGACTTGGGCTAGAAGTTAAAATGTTGACTATGCCAGGTAAAGCGGAGAAGATGAAACTCCACTATTCAATGAGGGAACATGACGTTTAATATATAATGACTCTAGAGTGGGTAGGTAATCAGAGTCATTAACCGAGCCTAAAATAGAGAAGTGTTGTTTTTTAACCTCTATCTTGCCATTGATTGCATGATTTTTTATGTTTGAGTGTTCAGGCCTACTTAATTCTTGACCCGTCCTAAATCTAAAGGCCATGTGACTGCAGTATCTCATCTGCAGCAGCCTCTTAGTCGATCCAATGTAAATTCCGGGACATCCCTGGCAGTAAATTTGTATACCACGCTAGATCGCATGACCTGCTGCAGACGATCTTTGAAGCAGAAAAAAGACCCTAATTTGCTTGGGTTGTTAGATATGAGTTTTATCTTTAGACAGGGAATTTCACTTTCAATAATTCTAGTTAGGTGTTGCGAAAATTTGCTGTTGTATGGTATGGAGGCATCCATTATTTTCTTTGGTACGTCTATCATTGGAATGGGCGGTTTTAAATGCAAAGTTAAAAGTTTGTTAACTATATTAAAAAATACATCCTTTGGGTACGAGTTTCGTTGGAAGATATTAGATAAAAAATCAATTTCTTTATGAAAGATATCCCAGTTTGATGAATACTTTATTGCTCTATGAACCAGAATGGAGATGGCATTAAGCTTAAAACTCTTTTGACACGAGCTATAAAAATTATTAGAAAGTTCCGTATATATTTTCTTCCTAAAAACTGAAGTGTTGGAAATTGAATGTTCCCTAGTAATGCAAATATCAAGAAACGCTAAGGAATTACCGTTTTCGAGTTCCACAGTAAAATTAATATTAGGGTGTTTCAAATTAATAAACTATAAAAATTGTGAAGCGTGCCATTCGTATCTAAAGAGGGCGATGGTATCGTCCACATACCTTCTGTAGAGCAAAGATTTAAAAGAATCAGGACAAGAATTCAAAAATTCTTGTTCAAGACTAGACTTTAAAAAATGTGCGAATAATGGGCCCAAGGGAGAACCAGTGGCCACACCATCAACCTGAGAATATAATTTATTGTTAAAAACAAAAGCGGAGTCTTGAACGGCAAGTTATTAAAATTTCTTAAAAAGAAGCTTATTAAATCCATGAGATAAAAATTCTTCACTTGGAAATATGATTTTTATAGTTTACATTAATAGGGACATTCGTAAACAACGACTCCACGTCAAAACTGGCCAAAGATCGTCTGGAGCAGTTCATGAGATCTAGCGTGTTATACAAATTTAGGTGCCCTGGAAGTCCCGGAATTTACGTTGGATCGACTAAGAGGTTGCTGCAAATAGATACTGCAGTCGCATGGGCTTTAGTTTTAGGACGGGTCAAGAATTAAGTAGGCCTGAACACTCAAACATAAAAAATCATGCAATCAATTGCAAGATAGAGGTTGAGAAACAACACTTCTCTATTTTAGGCTCAGTTAAAGACTCTGATTACCTAACCAATCTAAAGCCATTATATATTAAACGTCTTATTCCCTCATTGAATAGTGGAGTTTTATCTTCTCCGCTTTATCTGGCATAGTCAACATTTTAACTTCTAGCCCAAGTCTAGTCATTCTACCTCCTTCCTTCTCAACTAACGGTTGGTTGTGATTAGTATTCGTTTTTTTATTTGTACTTTTTACTTTTTCGTTTTACTTGTCAATTTTAGTCATTTCTATCAATTTTAAGTTAATTTTAGTTTTGTATTTTTTAACTATATTAAGGATCCTGCACTTTTGTAGAAACACAGCTAGACAGCCATTTTTAGTACACATTCACATACACACACAAACTCACTCAGACAGTCAGCATTATTATATATTATATATAATATATATTATAATATTATATATTATATATTATAATATATATATTATATATATATATATATGTGTGTGTGTGTGTATTTATATATATATACATTTATATATATATATATATATATATATATATATATATATATATATATATATATATTATATATATATTAATATAATTTATTTATATTTATAATATTACAATTATATACAGTTTATATATCATATCTATACTATATATATATATTTACATATATTTAAATTGTATATATACTTATGGCCTTTAGTGATCGCAAGCGATCTCACCCCTGGGGCATACAGGGGAATTTACGCCGCACCAGAGGTTGCCACTGTGGTATATGCAAGTATTCAACCCATTATGCATTGCATAACCCATATTTACATATATAAAAGGCATTGAACTTACGGGTTTTTACGCCATGCCAGAGGTTGCCACAGTAGTATATGCAAGTATTCAGCCCATTATGCATTACGTAACCCATATTTTGCATATACGAAAGGCATTGAACTTACAGGTTTTCACGCCGCGCCAGAGGTTGCCACAGTAGTATATGCAAGTATTCAGCCCATTATGCATTGCATAACCCATATTTTGCATATAAGAAAGGCATTGAACTTCGGGTTTTTACGCCGCGCCAGAGGTTGCCACAGTATATATGCAAGTATTCAGCCCATTATGCATTGCATAACCCATATTTTGCATATATGAAAGGCATTGAACTTACGAGTTTTTACGCCGCGCCAGAAATTGCCACAGTAGTATATGCAAGTATTCAGCCCATTATGCATTGCATAACCCATATTTTGCATATATGAAAGGCATTGAGTTTAAAGGTTTTTACGCCGCGCCAGAGGTTGCCACAGTAGTATATGCAAGTATTCAGCCCATTATGCATTGCATAACCCATATTTTGCATATATGAAAGGCATTGAACTTACGAGTTTTTACGCCGCGCCAGAAATTGCCACAGTAGTATATGCAAGTATTCAGCCCATTATGCATTGCATAACCCATATTTTGCATATATGAAAGGCATTGAACTTCGGGTTTTTACGCCGCGCCAGAGGTTGCCACAGTAGTATATGCAAGTATTCAGCCCATTATGCATTGCATAACCCATATTTTGCATATAAGAAAGGCATTGAACTTCGGGTTTTTACGCCGCGCCAGAGGTTGCCACAGTATATATGCAAGTATTCAGCCCATTATGCATTGCATAACCCATATTTTGCATATATGAAAGGCATTGAACTTACGAGTTTTTACGCCGCGCCAGAAATTGCCACAGTAGTATATGCAAGTATTCAGCCCATTATGCATTGCATAACCCATATTTTGCATATATGAAAGGCATTGAACTTCGGGTTTTTACGCCGCGCCAGAGGTTGCCACAGTAGTATATGCAAGTATTCAGCCCATTATGCATTGCATAACCCATATTTTGCATATATGAAAGGCATTCAACTTACAGGTTTTTACGCCGCGCCAGAGGTTGCCACAATAGTATATGCAAGTATTGAGCCCATTATGCATTGCATAACCCATATTTTGCATATATGAAAGGCATTGAACTTAGGGGTTTTTACGCCGCGCCAGAGGTTGCCACAGTAGTATATGCAAGTATTCAGCTCATTATGCATTGCATAACCCATATTTTGCATATATGAAAGGCATTGAACTTACAGGTTTTTACGCCACGCCAGAGGTTGCCACAGTAGTATATGCAAATATTCAGCTTATTATGCATTGCATAACCCATATTTTGCATATATGAAAGGCATTGAACTTACGGGTTTTTACGCCGCGCCAGTGGTTGCCACAGTAGTATATGCAAATATTGAGCCCATTATGCATTGCATAACCCATATTTTGCATATATGAAAGGCATTGAACTTACAGGTTTTTACGCCGCGCCAGAGGTTGCCACAGTAGTATATGCAAGTATTGAGCCCATTATGCATTGCATAACCCATATTTTGCATATATGAAAGGCATTGAGCTTACGGGTTTTTACGCCGCGCAAGAGGTTGCCACAGTAGTATATGCAAGTATTGAGCCCATTATGCATTGCATAACCCATATTTTGCATATATGAAAGGCATTGAACTTACAGGTTTTTACGCCGCGCCAGAGGTTGCCAACAGTAGTATATGCAAGTATTGAGCCCATTATGCATTGCAATAACCCATATTTTGCATATATGAAAGGCATTGAACTTACGGGTTTTTACGCCGCGCCAGAGGTTGCCACAGTAGTATATGCAAGTATTGAGCCCATTATGCATTGCATAACCCATATTTTGCATATATGAAAGGCATTGAACTTACGGGTTTTTACGCCACGCCAGAGGTTGCCACAGTAGTATATGCAAGTATTGAGCCCATTATGCATTGCATTCAACTTACGGGTTTTTACGCCGCTCCAGAGGTTGCCACAATAGTATATGCAAGTATTGAGCCCATTATGCATTGCATAACCCATATTTTGCATATATGAAAGGCATTGAACTTACAGGTTTTTACGCCGCGCCAGAGGTTGCCACAGTAGTATATGCAAGTATTGAGCCCATTATGCATTGCATAACTCATACTATGCATATATGGAAGGCATTGAACTTACGGGTTTTTACGCCGCGCCAGAGGTTGCCACAGT
The DNA here is from genome assembly GCF_015104395.2 of Macrobrachium nipponense. Classification (NCBI taxonomy): domain Eukaryota; kingdom Metazoa; phylum Arthropoda; class Malacostraca; order Decapoda; family Palaemonidae; genus Macrobrachium; species Macrobrachium nipponense. The sequence goes on along the minus strand of NC_087200.1, from coordinate 197,720,317 downwards.
ATTATATGCAAGTATTGAGCCCATTATGCATTGCATAACTCATACTATGCATATATGAAAAGGCTTGAACTTACGGTTTTTTTTTACGCCGCGCCAGAGGTTGCCACAGTTGTATATGCAAGTATTGAGCCCATTATGCATTGCATAACCCATATTTTGCATATATGAAAGGCATTGAACTTACGGGTTTTTACGCCGCGCCAGAGGTTGCCACAGAAGTATATGCAAGTATTGAGCCCATTATGCATTGCATAACTCATACTATGCATATATGGAAGGCATTGAACTTATGGGTTTTTACGCCGCGCCAGAGGTTGCCACAGTAGTATATGCCAGTATTGAGCCCATTATGCATTGCATAACACCATATTTTGCATATATGAAAGGCATTGAACTTACGGGTTTTTACGCCGCGCCAGAGGTTGCCACAGTAGTATATGCAAGTATTGAGCCCATTATGCATTGCATAATCCATACTATGCATATATGGAAGGCATTGAACTTACGGGTTATTACGCCGTGCCAGAGGTTGCCACAGTAGTATATGCAAGTATTGAGCCCATTATGCATTGCATAACCCACTATGCATATGAAAGGCATGAACTACGGGTACGCCCGCGCCAAGGTTGCACATTAGTAATATCAAGTATGAGCCTTATGCATTCATAAACGTATTTTGCATATATGAAAGGCATTGAACTTACGGGACGCCGCGCCAGAGGTTGCCACATAGTATGCAAGTATTGAGCATTATGCATTGCATAACCCATACTATGCATAAATGGAAGGCATTGAACTTACGGGTTTTTATGCGCCAGCCACAATAGTATATGCAAGATTGAGCCCATTATGCATTGCACCCATATTTGCAATTAAAAGGCATTGAACTTACGGGTTTTTTTAGCCGCCGCCAGAGGTTTGCCACAATAGTATAGCAAGTATTGAGCCATTATGCTTGCATAAACCCATATTTTGCATATATGAAAGGCATTGAACTTACGGGTTTTTACGCCGCAGAGGTTGCCCAGTAGATATCAAGTATTCACTCATTATGCATTGCATAAACCCATATTTTGCTTATATGAAAGGCATTGAACTTACAGGTTTTTACGCCACGCCAGACGTTGCCACAGAGTATATGCAAGTATTCAGCCCATTATGCACTGCATAACCCTATATTTTTTGATATATGAAAGGCATTGAACTTTACGGGTTTTTACGCCGCGCCAGAGGTTCCACAGTAGATATGCAAGTATTGAGCCCATTATGCATTGCATAACCCAATATTTTGCATATATGAAAGGCATTGAACTTACAGGGTTTTTACGCACGCCAGAGGTTGCCACAGTAGTATGTGCAAATAATTGAGTCCCATTATGCATTAGCATAACCCATATTTTGCAAATATTATGAAAGGCCCATTTTGAGCTACAGTTTTACGCGCGCCAGAGCGTTGCCACAGTTAAGCAGTATGCAAATATTGAGCCCATTATGCATTGCCCATAACCATTTTGCATATATGAAAGCATTGAACTTACGCGCGTTTTTTATGCTGCGCCAGAGGTTGCCCACAGTGTATATGCAAATATTGCAGCCCATTATGCATTGCATAACCGCATATTTTGCATATATGAAAGGCATTAAACTTACGGGTTTTTACGCCGCGCCAGAGATTGCCACAATAGTATATGCAAGTATTAGCCCATCTGCATTGCATAAACCCAATAATTTGCATATATGAAAGGCATTGAACTACGGGTTTACGCCGCGCCAGAAGTTGCCACAAAGGTATATGCAAGTATTGAGCCCATTATGCATTTGCCCATAACCCATATTTTGCATATTTGAAAGCATTGAACTTACGGTTTTCTACGCCGCGCCAGAGTGCCCACAATAGTATATGCAAGTATTGAGCCCATTATGCCATTGCATTAACACATATTTTGCATATATAGAAAAGGCCATTGCGAACTTACGGGTTTTTAACGCCGTGCCAGCGGTTGCCACAGTAGTATATGGCAAGGTAATTTGATCCCATTATGCATTGCATAACCCATATTTTGCATATAATGAAAGGCAATTAGAAAAACTTACGGGTTTTTACGCCGCCGCCGAGAGGCTTGCCACAATTAGTATATGCCAAGTATTGAAGGCCCATTATGCATTGCATTAACCCATATTTTGCATATTCATGAAGGGCATTGAAACTTACGGCGGTTTTTACGCCCGCGCCAGAAGGTTTGCCCACAGTAGTATATGCAACTATTGATTGAGCCCTATTATTGCATTATTGCATAATCCCTAATTTTGCATAATATGAAAAGGCATTTGAACTTACGGTGGCTTTTTTACGCCGCGACCAGAGGGGTTCCACAGTAGTATTATGCAAGTAGTTGAGCCCATTCATGCATTGCATTGCCCATAACCCTAAATTTGCATATATGGAAAAGGCATTGAAACTTACAGGTTTTTTCACGCCGCGCCAGAGGTTGCCACAGCTAAGTATATGCCAAGTATTGAGGCCCATTTCATGCATTGCATAAACCCTCATAGTATGGCATATATGGAAAGGCATTGAACTTATGGGTTTTTAACGCCGCGCCAAGAGGTTGCCACAGTAGCTATATGCCAATAGTATTTGAGGCCCATTATGCGATTGCTAAACTCATACCTTAGGCATATATGAAAGGCATTGAACTTATGGGTTTTTACGCCGCCGCCAGAGGTTGGACCACAGTAGTATATGCAAGTTATTGAGCCCATTATGCATTGCATAACCCTCATACCTTGCATATATGAAAGGCATTGAACTTACGGATTTTTGTTTACGCCGCGCCAGAGGTTGCCACAGTAGTATATGCAAGTATTGAGCCCATTATGCATTGCATAACCCATATTTTGCATATATGAAAGGCATTGAACTTACGGGTTTTTACGCTGCACCAGAGGTAGCCACAGTAGTATATGCAAGTATTGAGCCCATCATGCATTGCATAACCCATACTATGCATATATGGAAGGCATTGAACTTACGGTTTTTTACGCCGCGCCAGAGGTTGCCACAGTAGTATATGCAAGTATTGAGCCCATTATGCATTGCATAACTCATACTATGCATATATGAAAGGCATTGAACTTATGGGTTTTTACGCCGCGCCAGAGGTTGCCACAGTAGTATATGCAAGTATTGAGCCCATTATGCATTGCATAACCCATATTTTGCATATATGAAAGGCATTGAACTTACGGGTTTTTACGCTGCGCCAGAGGTTGCCACAGTAGTATATGCAAGTATTGAGCCCATTATGCATTGCATAACCCATACTATGCATATATGGAAGGCATTGAACTTACGGGTTTTTACGCCGCGCCAGAGGTTGCCACAGTAGTATATGCAAGTATTGAGCCCATTGTGCATTGCATAACTCATACTATGCATATATGAAAGGCATTGAACTTACGGGTTTTTACGCCGTGCCAGAGGTTGCCACAGTAGTATATGCAAGTATTAAGCCCATTATGCATTGCATAACCCATATTTTGCATATATGAAAGGCATTGAACTTACGGGTTTTTACGCTGCGCCAGAGGTTGCCACAGTAGTATATGCAAGTATTGAGCCCATTATGCATTGCATGACCCATACTATGCATATATGGAAGGCATGAAACTTACGGTTTTTACGCCGGCCAGCGGTTGCCGACAGAGTTATATGCAAGTATTGTGCCCATTAATGCCTTGCACCCAACTATTGCCATATATGAAAGGCATTGACTTAGGGGTTTTTTACGCCGCGCCAGAGGTTGCCCACAAGTAGTATTTGCAAAGTATTGAGCCCTTGCATTGCATAACCCATATTTGCATATATGAAAAGCATTGAACTTACGGGTTTTTACCCGCCGCCAGAGGTTGCCACAGTAGTATCTTGGCAGTATTGAGCCCATTATGCATTGCATAACCCATACTATGCATATATGGAAGGCATTGAACTTACGGGTTTTTATGCCGCGCCAGAGGTTGCCACAATAGTATATGCAAGTATTGAGCCCATTATGCATTGCTACCCATAACATATGCATATATGAAAGGCATGAACTTACGGTTTTTATTTTTGCCATATATGAAAGCCCATTGACTACGTACACCGCGCCAGAGGTTGCCACAATAGTATATGGAAGAATTGAGCCCATTATGCATTGCATAACCCATACGCTGCGCCAGAGGTTGCCACAATAGTATATGCAAGTATTGAGCCCATTATGCATTGCATAACCCATATTTTGCATATATGAAAGGCATTGAACTTACGGGTTTTTACGCCGCGCCAGAGGTTGCCACAGTAGTATATGCAAGTATTCAGCTCATTATGCATTGCATAACCCATATTTTGCATATATGAAAGGCATTGAACTTACAGGTTTTTACGCCACGCCAGAGGTTGCCACAGTAGTATATGCAAGTATTCAGCCCATTATGCACTGCATAACCCATATTTTGCATATATGAAAGGCATTGAAAACTTAAGGTTTTTACGCCGATGGTTTTCAGAAGGTTCGCCACAGTAGTATATGGCAACAGTATTGGAGCCCATTATGCCATTGCATAACCCCTAGTTTCAATATATGAAAGGATTGAAACTTACAGGTTTTTACACAACGCCAAGAGGTTGCCACATTAGATATGCCCAAAATTATTGAGCCCATTAGGCCATTGCAATAACCCCATATTTTGCATAATGACAGGCAGAACTTACGGGTTTTTAAACGGACGAGCCAGAGGGTTGCCAACAGTTAGTATATGCAAGGTTTTTATTGAGGCCTTAAGTATGCAATTGCATAACCCATATTTTGCCATATATGAGGACGGCATTGAACTTACGTGATTCTACGGCCGCGCCAGGGGTTGCCACAGTAGGTATATGCCAAAATTGAGCCCCATTATTTGATTGCATTAAACCATTTTACATATATGAAAGGCATTGAACTTACGGGTCCTTGTTATGCCGCGCAGAGGTTGTTTGCCACCAGTAGTATATGCAAATATTGAGCCCCATTATGCATTGCATAACCCATATTTTTGGCATATATGAAGGTGCTGCATTGCATAACCACATTTTAACATTTATGAAAGGCATTGAACTTACGGGTTTTTATGCGCGCCAAGGAGGTTGCCCACGTTCGTAATATGCAAATTATTGAGCCCATTATGCGTTGCATAAAACCCATATTTTGCATATATGAAAGGTGCATTGCATACCCATAGAATTTGCATATAATGAAGGCATTGAACCTTACAGGTTTTTACGCTGCGCCAGAGGTTGCCACAATAGTATATGCAAGTATTGAGCCCATTATGCATTGCATAACCCATATTTTGCATATTTGAAAGGCATTGAACTTACGGGTTTTTACGCCGCGCCAGAGGTTGCCACAGTAGTATATGCAAGTATTGAGCCCATTATGCATTGCATAATCCATATTTTGCATATATGAAAGGCATTGAACTTACGGGTTTTTACGCCGCGCCAGAGGTTGCCACAGTAGTATATGCAAGTATTGAGCCCATTATGCATTGCATAATCCATATTTTGCATATATGAAAGGCATTGAACTTACGGGTTTTTACGCCGCGCCAGAGGTTGCCACAGTAGTATATGCAAGTATTGAGCCCATTATGCATTGCATAATCCATATTTTGCATATATGAAAGGCATTGAACTTACAGGTTTTTACGCCGCGCCAGAGGTTGCCACAGTAGTATATGCAAGTTTTGAGCCCATTATGCATTGCATAACCCATATTTTGCATATATGAAAGGCATTGAACTTACGGGTTTTTACGCCGCGCCAGAGGTTGCCACAGTAGTATATGCAAGTTTTGAGCCCATTATGCATTGCATAACCCATATTTTGCATATATGAAAGGCATTGAACTTACGGGTTTTTACGCCGCGCCAGAGGTTGCCACAGTAGTATATGCAAGTATTGAGCCCATTATGTATTGCATAACCCATATTTTGCATATATGAAAGGCATTGAACTTACGGGTTTTTACGCCGCGCCAGAGGTTGCCACAGTAGTACATGCAAGTTTTGAGCCCATTATGCATTGCATAACCCATATTTTGCATATATGAAAGGCATTGAACTTACGGGTTTTTACGCCGCGCCAGAGGTTGCCACAGTAGTACATGCAAGTTTTGAGCCCATTATGCATTGCATAACCCATATTTTGCATATATGAAAGGCATTGAACTTACGGGTTTTTACGCCACGCCAGAGGTTGCCACAGTAGTATATGCAAGTATTGAGCCCATTATGCATTGCATTACCCATATTTTGCATATAATAAAGGCATTGAACTTACGGGTTTTTACGCCGCGCCAGAGGTTGCCACAGTAGTATATGCAAGTATTGAGCCCATTATGTATTGCATAACCCATATTTTGCATATGTGAAAGGCATTGAACTTACGGGTTTTTACGCCGCGCCAGAGGTTGCCACAGTAGTATATGCAAGTATTGAGCCCATTATGCATTGCATAACCCATATTTTGCATATATGAAAGGCATTGAACTTACGGGTTTTTACGCCGCGCCAGAGGTTGCCACAGTAGTATATGCAAGTATTGAGCCCATTATGCATTGCATAACCCATATTTTGCATATATGGAAGGCATTGAACGTTTTTTTTTACGCCGCGCCAGAGGTTGCCACAGTAGTATATGCAAGTATTGAGCCCATTATGCATTGCATAACCCATATTTTGCATATATGAAAGGCATTGAACTTACGGGTTTTTACGCCGCGCCAGAGGTTGCCACAGTAGTATATGCAAGTATTGAGCCCATTATGCATTGCATAACCCATATTTTGCATATATGAAAGGCATTGAACTTACGGCTTTTTTACGCCGCGCCAGAAGGGTTGCCACAGTCTATTATGCAAGTATTGAGCCCATTATGCATTGCATAACCCATATTTTGCATATATGAAAGGCATTGAACTTACGGGCGGGTTTTTTACGCCGCGCCAGCGGTTTGCCACAGTAGTATTTCCAAGTATTGAGCCCATTATGCATTGCAATAACCCATATTTTGCATATTATGCGAAGGCCCAATTGAAACTTACGGTTTTTTACGCCGCGCCAGAGGTCTCCACAGTAGTATATGCAGTAATTGAGCAAGTTATTGGCATTGCATAACCCTATTTTGCAAATAATGAAAGGCATTGAACTTACGGGTTTTTTTACGCCGCGCCAGAGGTTGTCCACCAGATAGTATATTGAAGTATTGAGCCCATTAATGCATTGCAAACCCATATTTTGCATATGAAAGGCATTGAAAAAACTTACGGTTGGTTACGCCGCGCCAGAGGTTGCCACGTAGTATATGCAAGTTTTGAGCCCATTAGCATGCATAACCCATATTTTGCATATATGAAAGGCCATTGAAAACTACGGGTTTTTACGCCGTTGCCAGAGGTTGCCAACACAGTAGTATATGCAGTTATGAGCCATTATGCATTGTCATAACCCATATTTTGCAATTATGAAAAGGCATTGAACTTTTTACGGGTTTTTACGCCGCGCAGAGGTGCCACAGTAGTTATGCAAGTATTGAGCCCACCCATTTATGCATGCATAAAACCCAATATTTTGCATATATAAAAAGGCATTGAACTTTCGCCCTCTGGTGGCCTTCTGTTGGCCTTCTGGTGGCCTTCTAGTTCTCTGAACAGCTTTTGGCTCTCGAACTGAGAGCTTCATCCTCCTACCTCCGAACAGCTTTTGGCTCTCAAGCTGAGAGCTCTTCCTCCAGCCTCCAAACTGCTGTTGGCTCTCAAGCTGAGAGCTTGTCCTCCTACCTCCAAATAGCTTCTTGCTCTCATACCGAGAGCTTGTCCTCCTACCTCCAGAAAATTCTTTCTTTGACTCTCACCAGGCGAGTTTGTTCGTTCCTTGAGACAGTGCCTTCACTGATGAGTTGGGGGAACTCAGCAGCCAATGCCTTCCTCCTCAGTGAACGATGAATATCCTGAAGATCTTTATTCATCTCCGTGAAGGACATCTTCCACAATGTGCTTGAGGCCCTCCCATTGTTTCTCGTAATCCTCGTTTTTCTCCCGCTGGGCATTCCAGTACTCCTTACGTTGTTTCTCTTCTGTCTCATGGGCCTTCTCACAGGGGTCTTCCTTGCTCTCCGTGTCTTTCCTTCCTATTGTTCCTCTTGTGCACTTCTCTCTCTTCCCTTCTTCAATCATATCATCTCCATGTTCCAGCGCAATGTGTTCTAGCTGGAAATTTCTCTGAGCAGTCCCATGTAGAAACATCATCAACATGTATTTGTCATGTTCCCTCAAAGCCTCCTCCTGTGTTTCGTTAGCCTGCTCCCACTGAGACGCTTTTCTTCTCTAATTCTATTCTGCTCCTGTAGCTGAATCTCTTCTTTCAGCATATCGCAGTCCTTGAGAAGTCGCTGCACTTCCAGCTGGGATTTACTCTCCTTCATCTTCAAACTGATGAGGTCTTCTTGTTTAGATTCCAGCAAGCGTTCCAGGATCTGTTCTTGACGCAGAGCGCTTTCCAAGTTATCCTGGAGTTCCTCCAGGCGTTCACGCTGCTTCTCTGTTTCCTTTTCCTTTTGCCTCAGTCTCTCCTGATGTTGCCTTCTTATTTCAGTCTCTTCTTCTTCCTTTTCTTTAGCTAACAGATGGTTTTTATTCCTCTGTTCTTCTAAATCTTCTTTGATTTTCCTCTCCCTTTCTTCTGCTTCCTTTAGCAACGTCTGCAGCTCGATTGCATAATGGAGAGCTAGGTCTAGTTTATCCTCGAATTCTTGTTGTTCACACCTTGACTGTTCTTCTTTTGTGAGGAACTCTTCGATTTGAAGGTTCCTCTTCTGGAGCTCTTCTTCTAAGGTTGTTAGAGAAGCCTCCATCTCCTTCTCTTTTTCCTTTGCTCCTTCCAACAACTTTTCAGTGTCTTTCCAGTGATGAAGAGCATCTTGCAGAATGGTTTCCTTCTGTTCTAAAGATTCTTCCAGTAACATTATTTCTAGCTCCTTTGCTTCTAAATCTTCTTTACTCATTGCATTTTCTCTTCCTAGTTCGGCCACCCAGTTCTTCATCGCTTGAAGTTCATCTCCTAATATTTGCTGAATGTTAACATTCTCCGCTTCAGTGATCCTCAGCTTTTCTCTGAGAGTCGAGTTATCCTCAAGTTCGTTCACTCGTCTCTTTACTATTTCATGCTGGTCTTGACCTTCCTCTAATTCTTTAGTTTTAAAGGCGAGGGATTCTTTCAGAAGGTGGACTTCCTTCTCTTTCTCAGCTAAAACGTTCCTCAACTCTTCAATCATCATACAGAACTCTTCGTTCTCCAAGTCAAGTAACTCAGTAGTATTTTCACTTTCCTTTAATTTCAGGCTGAGTTCTGTTTCCTTCTGTGAGGTGGCCTCCAGCTCTCTCTCTTTTTCAGCCATCTCCTGCTGGAAGAGCCGTCTCATCTCGCTCTCCTCCTCGTTTCTCCTTTTGAGGAAGAGGTCTTTTTCCTGCAGGTGGTTCTCCAGTGAGTTTATTTTCGACGTCTGCTCTTTCTTTGTCCTTTGAGTCGTTTCCAGCTGATCTCGAGTCAATCTTAAATCCTGTTCCAACAGGCACTTTTCACCTCGGAATTGTTCAACTTGTTGGAGGAGGTTGACGATTTTTCCGTCTCTTTTATTTATTTCTTTTTCGAAATGACTTTTCATTTCCTTGCCCTCGTCTTCTTTCTTTTCAAGAAGCAGATCTCTTTCCAGTATCTGCTTTCGGAGCAGTTCGATCTCCTGCTGAGGATCTTTCCAGAGGTGTTCCATTTGTGTTACGGCGACTTCACAATTATCCAGGTCCTCTTCTCGGCTCATCTCTTCATCCGTTTCGGTGCTCAGGTCATCCTCGGTGTCGTCAATTTCCTTTAATTCGAGGCTGTCTACCAGCCTAGCCTCGTCGTCCATTTCGGGTTGCAAGTCGTCATCATTGTCCAGGTCGGTATTATCTTGATCTTCCAATTCCAGACTGTCTTCGTCGTCGTCAATTTCGGTGTCCAGGTCGTCGTCATTGTCCAAGTCTGCATCATCCTCGCTGTCGTCAATATCTTCACTGCCTTCCGTTTCCATGCTGTTTTCTAGCGAAACGATTTCTTCCGGGTCGTCAACTCGGGTTCCTTTGATCTGGTAACAACAGAAAGCAGCGAGCGCCAAGCCCGCCAACAGTGCCATCCCAGGGATGGCGAGAGCAAAGCGAGGCGCATCAATGCTGCTGGGTTGTTCCTCAAAGATTTCAGGAGTCCGAGAAACCGCTATATCATAAGATGATATTATTTCCTGTACGCCAACATTAATCTGTTGAGAACCAAACAATGTTACACAGTCCTCACAGATTGAAGCGTACATGTCACAGCACAAGAAATACAGTACTAGTAGCAAAAAGCAGTAAGTGGCAATCATGTTGAATGATACCCGTAGACTCTCGCTGTCTCCATACCTAGTTTTTCAAACGGACGCTGGATTCTGGCTCTGAAGGCGTTCGTTCCTTGGGCCTACAAAGTCTTCATTCTAAGGAAGACTCCGGAAGAGGCTTCACGGCTTGGCTCCGAGGGATTCTTCCTCTTCATCGTTGCTGTTCTGACGAAAGTCTCCAGATCCTCGACCAGCTCCTGCAGTACTTCGGGAAGATCGAGGTCTGTCGAAGGAATCACCGGTAATCTTCTTCGACTCTTCACCATATTACAAATTGAATTTTATGAAGCCTAATATCCTCCTGAGATTATCTACACGAGTCTCTCTGTTTTTAGATAAATTGACCAAAAGTTTGCTGATGTTCTATTCCTTATTATTGATCCTGTTTTGTTCAAGTTGTGACAAAATCTTTCGTAGAAATTTTCTATGATATTTTTTGCTTTAATTTTCACGTTTTGGTTAAAACCTTTATCATTAGTAGTAGTAATGATACCTAAAATGATGATGATTATGATGATTATTAGTATTATTATTATTAGTAGTAGTATTATTATTAGTGGTAGAAGCAGTAGTAATAATAATATATCTATAATTTTTTTTATAATTTTTAATAATATAACTTTAGTGGTAATTGTAATATTATTATTATTATTATTATTATTATTATTATTATTATATTAGGGGTTGTGTAGTAGTAATAGTAGTAGTAATTTCACAGTATTCAAAATTATTATTATCACTATTATCATGGTGTTATGTTAAAGATTCGGTAATGAGACGAAAAATAGCATTACCTTTATCATAAAATTACGTTGTAGAAGTGATAGACAGATTAACAATAAGTAATCATAATGGTAGTTGTAGGTGATCTCATCCCTATCAGGGTTATTTGCACACACACACACACACACACGACACACACACACACACACACACACACACACACACACATATATATATATGCAGAAGCCAGGTACTATGTCGTACCTCTAAGTAAATGGGGATACAATCCACAATGAAGTAAATTCCTCTTGTAGTTTAAAATATATATTTTGTATAGGATTAAAGCTTTCGACCACAGTTGATGGCGTCGAAAGCTTTAATCCTATACAAGTAATATATATTTTAAACTACAAGAGGAATTTACTTCATTGTGGATTGTATCCCCATATATATATATATATATATATATATATATATATATATATATATATATATATATATATATATGTATGTATGTATGTATTGTATATATATGGGATCTGGACAGAATCCCGAAGCCATATATATATATATATATATATATATATATATATATATATATATATATATATATATATATATATATATATATATATATATATATATATGATATATATGAACAGAATTCCGACAGCCACAATTCCGACAGACCAAAATAACGACGGCCAAAATCCCGACTAAAAAAAAATCTTTTATATATATTTAGGGGCTAACAAAATAATAATGTTATTTATATACAATTTTAATTAAAACAGATTTACAACGTAATAAAGAACAGGTGTAAATGCATAATAAAAAAAAGATAATCTCACAGCATAATGAAAGATTCGATATATATATAAAATTTTTAAAAGTTAAAGCCTTTATTCAAGAGTTAAATTATGGGCTGTTCCTCTAAGATAATGTAATACATTTTGATTTTTTGTTTGTTTGTTTCTATGGTGTTTTTTCATTGCATGGAACCAGTGGTTATTCAGCAACGGGACCAACGGCTTTACGTGACTTCCGAATCACGTCGAGAGTGAACTTCTATCACCAGAAATACACATCTCTGACCCCTCAATGGAATGCCAGAGAATTGAACTCTTGGTCACCGAGGTGGCAGGTGAAGACCATACCGACCACACCACTGAGGCGCTAAAACATTTTGATGGTCTCGTTCTTGCATCACCTGGGTGATCGGTTCTTCACGAATAAGTTTTTTCCTTTTTTTTTAGGTTCTGGTTCCCCGTGAAGTATGCATTCAATTTCGTTGCTGACTTGTTGCTCCTCCTTTTGTAACTTTTCAATTATATTTATAAAGACCAATATGAGCTCCTCCAATGATGTTTTCCCATCTCCTGTGCCAAGCCTCAGCTGTATTTTGCGTACGTGGAAGTCCTGGCCACATAATACGAGGAAATGTCTTCTTATTCGTCCAAGTACATAGTTATTTTCAAACTACTATGAGATTCAAGGCCTCTGTAACATGGTTTTTTAGACTTTGCTCCTTTTCAAAGCATCGGATGTAGCTGAAAGTTGACATATGTATATTTTACAACCACACACAAATTTTGTCAGCATTATCAATAACCTAAATCCGATAGTTTTAATTTTTATAGAGTAAAAATTATCTAGCCGACGCCATGGCCAATGATTACGAGCCAAGAGTCGAAAAACATTCATTACGTAAGCAAGGAAAACACGATTTGACGAAATGTTGCCCCGCCCATCCACCAGACAGAAGCTTGTTCCATCGGCTCTAAACCCCATAGCAGTCGAGACTTTATGAATGGCGGAACGATACATAGATGTGGGTGGGGTATCTGTGCTAGCGTAGTAATACTACTGTAGCAGTAGTGCCGCAACAGTAGTAATAGCAGTAATATAATTGAATTAAACGTTTAGGCCAACTGCTGGGATCCTTGAGGATTATTTAGCACTTCTTACAACTACTCGAGAAATGAGTTTTTGTAGCCAGAAGTTAAATTTTCTAATCCAACAATGCCCATGATAGCCTTCAGTGTTATCCTGAATTATAACGAGGCCAAAGTAGGTGGAGCCTCATGAAGTCATCATTCTGACGATAATTATTGGTGAAGGTTTAAAGCCAAAATACGGCACCGGCTATTTTTTATTCAGTAAATAGGTAGATAGCCAATAAATAAAAATTGCCTGACATTGGATATAGCAGTTATCAAATCAAGCTTGTCTACTATGTTTTTGAAAGTTACCAACTATTCCCTACATCTTGTCAATCTGATTGTGACCTATAAAGTAGACTGTAATTTCTTAGGAAACTTATTTTGGGAGTTAGACTAATAATCGAAGTGTTTTTGTATTTATTAACTATTTTGTTGGTTTGTTCATTATGACAATTATCAGTGGAGAGGTTTCAGAGTTCATAAAGGTGTACTGCTTTGCTTGTATTTAAATTAGTATGTTATTGTTGCCAGAGGTATAGCCTTCGTTACGTATAGCCAATCATCTATCGAGAAAGAGGGAAGAATTGTTGTCATAAGTTACGTAACGAGTGCGCTCGAAACCTTTTCTCTGAGTAAGTTGGCCCATCTTCAAAAAAATTCACTTTTACATTTTAAGTACCAAATGTATTCAACCTATGTAATGCAGAATACAGTCAAAATTTATGTGTAGATATAATGTGTATTCTGAATAAGCGTTATATTTATGAAAGGCATAGATAAAAAGTTATTGCGAAAAAACCGCGTTACAGAGGCCCTGAATCTCATAGTAGTAGAGTTTTTAGTAGATAAAGGCGAAAGAGAAGTAGAAGAGAAACGCAAACCAGGATGTTTGCGATACGACACTCGTAAAACGCAGAAAAGGGACTGAGTGAGACATAACAAAAATCGATGATGCGAACTGTTAGACGTAAACTTTGACCTGGGAGCAGCGAATAACAAGTGGACGGAGCTAGCTTACGACTGCTCACAGCATACACCATGATTTGTTAGATGTCGTCGCCGGAAGTGGTAGGCGTTAAAGATTAACCAATTATGAAGAATTAGGGTGGTCTTAAAAGGAATCCAGATGAAGAATAGGCGGAGCCAGAAATCAGAAATTGGTCGATAGTTCAGTTGGAAGTTGGAACGATGGAAAGAATCAGTTAACTACTCACGTCTGGACACATAACTTGTGTCGGTTTAAACTCCGTTTATCCTGTGTCATTAAGACGTGTGATAGGAAAGTGAGATTGTGTGTGTTACAATAATAATTAAGAACCAAAAAAAACGTGGTATTTAACTTGCCCAGAATTTTAAAGGAAACCGAACTCTCATATTTTCTCTACGTGATTTGCCTCCTGAGAGATCAACCGAGAAGATCAAGAATCAGCCAGTATGCAGAAACAGTAGTTCAGAAGAATAGAGAAGTATTAGAAATATATTATATGATAAGTTCCTAATAGAGATAGAAACTCAACGCTGTGTAGATAAAGAGTACCACCATATAGCATATAACAAATAATAACTAAAAATAAGAGGGAACGAAGAACTTCGTAACATATACACACACATATACATATTGTAGATATACAGCTAGACAGCCATTTTTAGTACACATTCACACACCCACACACACACACTCACTCAGACAGTTAGCCATATTACCACAACCACGCACACAAGTACACGCAATGCTTTTGACGCACATCACTGCTGCTAACCAGCAAAACGGAACAAAAAGAATGAGGAGCAGCCTCCTCTAGTGGTGGAAGTGAAAGTGGCAGCTTTAATCAAACACTGTGGATAACAACAAGCGGTTGAGTGTTAAATAAGGAGTTGGGAAAATGGGCTACAAATAAGCCTAGGATATTCAGTGGGAAATAATAATAATGATAATGATAATAATTTACTTAGGAAGCAGACCCTCTCTCAAGCATACTTTATTAAAAGTAATGGCTACTTCAGCAGCGTTACACTTGTAGAGATTCTTCTCTATTTTCCGAATAGCGGCTTTTTCCGTGCTACTTAGACAGGCTAGTAGAGCGCCTATAGAGGTCATGATCAAATACAGAGTCAAAATTGGTGTATATATTTGAATTTTTCAGATAAACTATGATACCATAGTCATCAAAGTCTTTAACGATCTCTCTCTCTCTCTCTCTCTCTCTCTCTCTCTCTCTCTCTCTCTCTCTCTCTCTCTAAGTATTCTCTGTCCCTTGATGAAGACTTCTATTAATCTAATAGAAGATCTCTATCAAAGCGGGCAAATAGTCGGATATCTAGATCTATTCTTACAGATATCTTCTCTCTGGTAATTCTACTGGAATAATCTAGACGTTCTGCTCTGTCTCTACTGGTAGGATGCAGTGATCCTGTGGAAGAACTTTCCAAGCAAGAGTCAATGACTGGCCAGTTTCCCCCAACTCATCAGGCAGAGGAACTCTCCCTGGCTGGAGTCGCCGCCTGTTCAGCGGACAGATGAACTCTCCTGGAGAAAGTCAACGGCTGGCCAGATCCCCCTATCTCGGCAGGCAGAAGAAGTTTCCCTACAGAGTCAACGGTTGTTTGGCAGGCAGGTGAATGAGCTCTTAAGTCATTTGGCTAAGATCTTCCGAACTACCTCGACAGGTGGAAGAACTCGATCAGAACGCCACCAAATGGGCCGCCAGAATGCTACTAGAAGGCGATGAGAAGGTCACCAAAAGGCCACCAGAAGGCCTCATGAAGGAGATCGGAAGGCGACCAGATTGCATGCTGTAGGAATAATCTAGAAGACTGGCTCTGCAGAAAGAGGGAACTATGTTTCTTAAGTATGCTCTGTCCCTTGATGAAGACTTATATTAGTCTAATAGAAGATCTCTGTCGAAGCGGGGAAATAGTCGGATATCTAGAGCTCTATTCTTGCTGGGATGGATAGACACACTGCCGATGCCTTTCAAATCCAAGTTCAGCCCCTGATAGGAAGAGGGGTTGAGAAGTATTGAAATAAAAAATGTCCAAAATGCTGGGCAATGTGATTCAAGCAACCATCTTAACAGGAATGATAGAGAGAGAGAGAAGAGAGACGAGAAAGCAGAGAGAGAGAGAGAGAGAGAGAGAGAGAGAGAGAGAGGGAAAGAAAGAGAGAGTTTATCTGTTGTCAATTCATAGTCTTCCAAGACAGTGTTGTGTTGGTCAGGTAGTCAAAAAATAAAACTCTACATTCATCTGCTATAACTAACACATTCTTCACCAAGTTTTTGCTTGAGATATAGAATTGTTGCCACAATTGCAAAATTCCCTTTGAGTAGTGTTGCTCTTGTCCTGTGACACATCTCATTTCGTGGACGTATCTATTTAACTCTCCACCACCAGTTTCCTCGGTATAATTCCAACTATGTCACTGTAAAAAGTTCCAGGAGGAATGTCTTTAAGTCATTCTCTCAACTGTATATAGATGAACTACAGCTATAGTGAATGTCCCAGTGCTTTTTATAGTTTAAGATTTTGTCATTTATATTGGTTGACGCCTGTGTGGATTGTGAAGGACTTTTTGGTACATGTTTACTGACCGAACTCTGATGTTGCATTCCTTTTTGTGGAGGTCATGTTCTCTGTTAAAATTCTCTTGACTGATTCAAGGGTTGACCACTCCTGGTCTTTTGACAACCTGTTGGAAAAAGCATGTGCAAATACTTTACAAGTTTCTAGCTTCTCCCCTCATTCTTTACATATTGTGAATCCAATTTTAACCAATGTGCTAATATGCATAGTTTGAAGCAAAATAAATAAATAAATAAAATTCCCTCACCAAACAAGAATTGTCCTGTTGTTTGTTTTCCAACCAAAGTTCAAACATTTTCCCTATCTTTCTGTTCTATTGGACCTGCATGTTGCCACTTTGTCCCATTTCTCAGGGAGTTCTGTCCTGATATTAATTCTACTGATCTACATTGATGCCCTTCCTTCTCTTGCTTCTATGTTCTTACATTTGTGGAGGTTGTCCATATTACTCAGCCTTTTAACACTACGTAAAGTATTCAAAATATAAAGATGCCTGAACACCTTGCTTGATACCTATTTGGTCATTATCTGTCTCGTCTCCAGATACATTTAGATATGTGGTAGTTTGGGGTAGTTAGTCATACTTCAATACTTTTGGCTTCTCCCATACAAATAATTTCCATTTTAGTTTTTTGTAAAGGAAAAAATATCGAGATAGCTATTTGTCTGTCTGTGTACTTTTCAGTCCATACTCAGATCTTAAAAACTACTGAGGCTAGAGGGCTGTAAATTGGTATGTTGATCATCCACCCTCTAATCATCAAACATATCAAATTGCAGCGCTCTAGCCTCTGTAGCTTATATTTGATTGAAGGTTAAAGTTAACCTTGATCGTGCATCTGGAACAGTTATAGGTGCCAACAATACAGACCACCACCGGGTTGTGGCTGAAAGTTTCATGGGCCGTGGGTGAGAGCTTCATACAGCATCGTACGCTGTAAGAAAACCCAATTAAGCCAAAGAAACTACTGGCTCGGTCATACATTTGCGATTCAAGGACGCCCAATGCGTAACTGCCAAAATATTTGCTAATTACGACGTCATCACGCTGTAATTACGACCCAATCGCCAACAATTGCCATGAATCATTACCGCATCGCCAAGTTTGGCGATGTGCACCACCAAGTGATAGCAAATGTTTCTTTTAAACTGTTTAACGCATATGCAGCAGCCACGCTCGCGAATGATGTTGGTGCTCGCCAAAACCAGCCATTACCACATGCCTGCCCTTGAACTGCCAATGTGGGACCGAGCCTTAAAGCACATTTACTTGTTTTTATGTTGTTGAAGGTGTAATATTTGCAACTTGTGCGTTTGTATTGGGGTCATCAGGGTATACTCGTTTATCATAATCTGCAATCCTCCTCTTAATCGATGGCCATCTCTAGCCTCTCTTACTCATGCTTTTGCCAAGAACTAATCCATCTCCAAGGTCACTCATGTGTTTTTTTTTACTTTAAATTCAAATTGCTCATTCATGCTTCATCTGTAACTCTGACCTGCGTTGTATATGTGATTGGTGATCTCTTTGTGTCACCAGAATAGTTCCCATTTATTTCTGTTTCACGTTTTGATGCAAATGTAATTCAGCCTCACAGTCTTGGAGAGGCTTTATAGCCCAAATTACTCTGTAACCCTCTAGAAAATCCAAATGCACTGCTGTTTTACAGTTATAGTTTGGAATAATGCTCCCATATTTTTAATGTATTACTTTTTACTGTCGGTCTCGGCAGAACTAAATCAAAGAAATTTTTATTTGATCAATGAATGCCAGAATGCTACCTTTATCTCCTGTCTAAAACCTGTTTTTTCCATTTAGTAAGCCTCGTAGAAACTGAGACACAAACTATATGGTATGGACTAAGAAAAATGTGTCTGCAATGGTGTCAACGCCTTTGTCTTAACCATGTAGTATGCGACCTGCGACGTGCCTCAGTGTGACCCTCAGGTTGATTTTGCTTTGGATAACTGTAAAAGATACTTTATAAAAAATTTTGACTTATAATTACAGTCAGTCTGGCGATTATTAGCTTTCTGAATTGTAATCCTGCTTTATAAACTGTAGATACTTGTTGAACGCCATGTATTTGATCACTTTTACGTACATTCATTGCTGAAAGGTGTTTAAAGGCGATGAATAAGATTTCTTCGAGTTTTTAACATTTATTATTTTATTAATAATTTTCCACCCCTTCTCCACCAAAACCTACAAATATATACAAGGGATCTGTTGCTTAGGTTTGACTGCATTTTTTAAGATTCTTTTCTTACATTGGTTTTAATTTGTAACAGCATGACCTGTAAATTTTCACTCATATTGTGACATAGCACAAAGGATATAGTTGACACTGAAACTACTGTTTTATTACATGTATTTACTTGTGTAATTTTATGCATAAAATATTTAAGTTTATATGTATATACACATTGTATAAACTATATATATATATATATAGTATATATATATGTGTTTGTATGTATATATGTATGCGTATAATTTGTAAGTGTGCCATCGTATATCATTATTTTCTACATAACACTAGTTAAAGAAAGAGAACATGCAACGGAAATGAACCGCAAGAAGTGAACAGAGCCGAGATCTATTGATACGCACAATCTATGTTAATATATCTGAGGGAATCTAATAAAAACAACTATCACTTATCACTGTACACTCATGAGACTGACATCCAGCAAAAATGTCTTCTTCTTAAGTTCAGGTCTCCTCCTGGTGCTGCGGTGTTTCCTCGCCCTTGTGCAGCTCCTCCTTCCAGCTGAAGGTTGAAGGTCTGCGGCAGATGCCGTTGGCGATGTCTATCCGGATCTTCATGTCGTAGTCCATCATGGAGTCTCCCTCCTCCACCCCTTCGCCGACCTTGGTCACCACCAGTTCCTTTTCTGGAAACGTTGGTGCTTTTACCGGACTTCGTTATTAATTGTTGGAGACTTGATCACAATCATGTTTAAAGCTAAGGACCACATTTCGGTGGACTCACTTCCACCCTTATGACACAGTGCTTGATAAGGGTGTGAGTGAGTCCGCTGAAATATAGTTCTTGGGTTTAAACCAGTGTTTTAATGGGCCATTTATACTTATACTATATGTAATTGTAATAGCTACAATGCCCTCTTAACTTTTCAAAGTCTTTGCTTTTTTTTTATTTATTTATTTATTTATTTATTTATTTTTTTGGATACGTTTGTCACTACAAAGCTTTCAGATCCAAGGTGACCTCGCCGTGATTAAGATATAGTGGCTTTGTTTCCCGCTACCGGACATCATTATTTCTTCATATTTCTTTGAAGTTGGATCCGATGGCTTTGTAGTAACAAACGTATAGAAAAAAAGAGCAAAGAATTTGAGAAGTTAAGAGGGCATTGTGGCTATATTAGAGATGTATTGGATGTCTGCATACGCATCTGCGGATTATATGCATTTTTTTATAAATCCACATCTGCATTAGCATTGCAAGCAACATCCGCATCGGCAGTTTAAGAATGCAGATGTAAGGATGTCACCCCCTGCTCAGTATTCAATATGTAGTTCATACTCATACATCGTAGCTAAGTAGATTTTTGTGCTGTTTTTTTGTTTTATGCTACATTTGGCTTTTTCCTTTTATTA